>NC_047532.1:44802641-44987641 GCF_012275295.1 Melopsittacus undulatus
TGAGTTTGGTCCTGCACTGATATAACAGGTTACATCACCGGCTGTAGCTGCTCAGTACTGTACTGAATATGGATGTCAGCTATTTACCATCAGCCTAGTGCATTTTTAGTAAATTCTGGTTTTGTAGTGATCACTTACCAAATGATTTCTCTTCACTTCTTTTGCATGAGGAAGAACGTAGTCTGTCCTGTATGTTACGACTTTCCAACTCTGAAACTGGATGGGGGAGGGAATAGAAAAAGAGCACTACACTATTAATATAATATTTGCTATTGCGCTGATTTTGCATTACCTCCCACTGAGCAAAGCATGGAGTAGCATTAGTGTTGCCTTGTCTGCTCATCACTTTGGCAAGAGGAGAATTCCTCAATAGCAGACTATGCTGTATATGTCAGGAAGTTAAAAATACGCCACGGTTCTAAACCTCTATTTCAGATTATATTTTACTGTAACCAACCAGGATCAGACTCTCCATCGAATGGCACTCAGAAATACCACTCACTGCAACTCTGCTGAAAGCCTTATCAAACATTCATTTGCTTAAGATGGCAGGTATGCACACTAGTGTGCAGCATGGAAAGGTGTTTACTTCTGTTTCTGCAGTTCATTAAATGGATTATCTGCATTATGGCAATAGAGAAATTGCAGATAATTTTTACAGATGTTGCACAACAATGTGAATACTAGAATGCAAAATGGGAGATGGGTAAAGGAACAAAAGGTGCTATGCAAAATTTTGGTCAGACCTATTGAGTTTTGAAATTTCTAGATGACATTATCAAAACAGTTGTATTCACTGCAGAATTATTATCTTTAGTTGCAACTGATTTTGGAAATATAAATTAATTTTTATTTTGATATGTTTGATAATATTGTAATGATTTAGATTGCAGCTCCACGTGATATTTGGAGCCAAGTGAATAGGCAGCATTATTTGCTGCTGTAGACTAAAATACCTTGTAGAGATACAATTGTATGCAGCCCATGGAGTATAAAATAACACTAGTGACTGTGTTTGGAATGGAAAACACTGAGCTGATAGGAATATGATTGGACGTGTTCCTATCCATATAGGTATGGACCTGCAAAATTAGTGCACGGCAGCAATGCATGGCATTGACAAATAAAAAAAAAAATCTGTAGAAAAGATCCTGAGTCAGGAGTATGTCTGCACGAACTCTGCTTTGGAACATGACTTGGCACTGGAAAAATAATGTGTTTTGTCAGTCTCCAGTTTAGTGTCTTATTCTGCTATTGTCTGAATTTGTTAGTAGGTTAAGTAACAATTCACAGTATTTGCATGGTCCTATGAACTGCTGGAAGTGAAAAACCATTTTGACTGAATGAATTCCTATACTTTTGAGACAGAGGACAAAAGAGACCATTGAGAATTCTTAGCCCTTGATAAAGCAACATTTGGCAAGTGTAATCCAAAACCTTAACAGGAAAAGTAGAGCACCTCCAAAACTTTCTTGTGAAATGTTACAGGTGTTCTTCCTTGGTTCTTAATCTTTAATTGCATATTATGATGATAATTTTAATTTTAAAATAATGCCAGTTAGCACGTTCTCTTGAAAAGGGTCTCCCCATTTTATGCTTAAAGGTATGAGATGGTGGTGCTTATTTGCTTTACCAATGAGTTTGAACACCAGATAGCCTCACTGTCAAGTCTTCTCATAGTGAGAAAATTTCAAAAGCACTGCTGCTTTTGTTATAAAGGTTATAAGCTCTTGTACTTCTTATATTTCAGAGAGGAAATATGGAGTGCTTTGAGTGGTGCATTCTGATGTGATATTTAGTACCATGCAAAATAGAGACAAGCAGCCAATTTTAGTTCAGCATCACTTCAACCACTGGTCTATATCTCTACCACCGTTAAAATGAAACAGCATAAAAGAGAATGTTCTCCCTTATCTCATGGAATCACAGTTTTCATTAAAGGAAAGAAGCAGATGATAAAATGTGTACCCATATTTATTTATGCTTTCATGCACATAAAATTAATTGTAGACCTCTTGTGTATGCAAGACTATCAAATCTACATAATCTGTCACTCTCCAGATAGAAACCTAGCTGTGATAGGGGATAATGTTTCCCATTGCTGGCTTTGAAAAGAAAAAAAATCTGTGTTATGTGAAAGCATTACACTTGAGTCTTAACTGAAAATGAATAGAAGCCACTGGAATTTTTTATGGTAAGGTGAACAGGGCTAGAGATATCTGCAGTAAAATGTACCTAAATCTTTTGTTAGGAGACTACAGATTTCTAAATGATCTGTATATTTAGAAGAGATAATATTATTGAAACATATATATTGTTTTAGTTAGTTTATAAGTGTTCTCTGTGTGTATAAAAGCAATTAAGAAAATCTGCTTTGTGATTTTTTTTAAGTCCAAAGTGCCACTTATTAATTTGTGTCTTCAAACTGCTTAGAGCACTTTAAAAAACAACAAACAAAAAACAAACCTGTAAACTAAAAATTACTTCTATGTAAAAGTAATACAACATCTATATTATGAAAGGAAACTAAGTGGGAAGATGGGAATACAGTGTTGCTATATGGTCAGAGAAAATCTTTTGTTACTGTCTTTCATTATGAACTTCAGTATATTCAGAAGCTTCAGTTCTATGTGTTTTTAATGTAAATTTCCTGAGTTCTAATGCGAATATTTTCTTGTAACAATATTTTACTTCAAGGCACTGAGTCTTAATGATGAATTTTGTGTAAGACTATAGTATAATGAGGTGCTGGTGTGTTGGTGCTGGTTGTTTATTAATAGTCGTAAGATGTTAAACAAAACAACCCCCCAGCAAATGGTCTTAAAAATACAAATCCTACTGAGGTCTAATGGAGACTTGTGGTCTTAAGTACTTTAATGCTTCCTTATAACTACCAGTGATTCCCCTGTAATCTTGTTCTTTAGTTAGTAATCCCCATAATTTACACATGCCATTTGTGTGTGAAGAGCTACACAGTTCTTCATGGCATTATTTTACATACTAGATTCCAGCACAGTTTAGAGTTACCTGCAACAGGAAAGAGAATTTTGCATAATAGTCAGCAAAGCACTCTTCTCACAGAGCTAAGAAAAATATCAGGAAAGAACTATTTTCAGATAGGACTTGTAATTATGGGGTCAGTGAAGCAGAGGTACAAACAAGTAGTTTTGAAAGGAAGAAGGTGCAAAGAAAGCTTTTAACACAGAGGGAAAAATTTGTGAAGATTCTGTAAAAGTGGAAGTAACAATGGGGAACAACTGATTATGTCAATGAAAATAAAAGGTAAATTAAGGAATACAAGAGACAACTTTTAACTGCTGTTTGAAATAACTAGGAAGACTTACATTTTTGTGAGGAAGCATGAAACTCAATCCTTCTTTTTTTTTAAATAAATGTTTCACACAAGCTTTTAGAATAGAAGATAGATTCCCACCCCCTCCCACCCCCCCCCCCCAAAACAGTGAGTGTGCAACAGATTGTGACATCAAAAAACTCTGCTTGCTTCCCATAATACATTTCAACTGCAGAACCTTTGCAGTAATGGAGTTTTAAAGTTTTTAATTGTGGTGGGGATAGCATAATTGATGTTCCTCAGACACTTTTAAGTAACCCTACTCTAAAGCTTTAGTAACTTCACAGCTAGAGAACATTTTGCCTATGCTGTTTGTGTTACTGCCTGAGTCACTAAAAATCAACAACATATTACCTACACTCTTCTGCAGCTTAAGTATCTATCTTCCCCTTTCCCCACCCCAGAAATGCAGAAATACTGCCTAAATAGGTCTGACTGTAAAGTGATAATATCATTTCCACAGTAATGTTGTTCTTTGGAAAAAGCTCTGCAAGTGTTCTTATGATAGTGAAGCTGGTCATTTAAGGAAACCTTGTATGTCAAGATAAGAAGAAATGTGAACAGATACCCTGCTCAGGTAGCATGCTGATAATAAATATCAGGCTTTGGCCAGAGATGTGTTTTGATTATGGCTCTTCAAAGCAACTTTCTATGTGATCTGCTTAGCCAGTATAACTTTTACATAAGTTTTGCAATAAAGGATTCAAAACTGAAAGAAGTCTTGTGAGGAAGCTCTTACAAGGTCTGATTTTCATTATTAGTAGCTTTTGAAGGATAAGGAAGATAAAATTACTTTGTGATGGTGGATGACAACTGACTTCTGATGAATGAAAAGTGATGGCGTATGCAATAACCTGATTTAACCAGGTAGTACCTTATTAATTTTTAAAGTGCATTTGAACATCATGTTTATGTTGTAGCTTATGTTGCAATAAGCTATCAGAAATGTTCTTGGTTTTAATCTGAACCTTCATAAGATTTTACTTGAGATGAAGAGATATTTTTTATTGAAACATTAATTTTTAGGCACAGATGCATATATATACACCTCTGAAGCTAAGAGTAAAAACTGCTGGGCTTAAAATACCATAATTGTCCTTTTAAGAGAGGTACTAGACAACAATTATGTAACTTTTCCTAATTCCTTTTTTATATATTAGAATCATAGAATCATGAATCTTTTAAGAGACAGTACACTTTATCTTTAAAAATTCTGTATCCATAAAAGCCCTACATAAATTCTGAGATTCTGAAGTCACTATTGATATATTTGGATTTCTTTCCCTAAAAAGATAGAGGCCAACCACTCTCCTTTTAATGTTTAATCCCTGCCAAAAGATCCCCGGTTTTTCCATTTGGATTAATTATTTACAATATCCTATTCTGCAATGTTATGTAACAGTTGTATGAAAGATTTTCTTGTTTTTCCAGAGACTGTTGTTCAGCATTGTTCTTACATACGAAGCTGATAAATTACAAAATAAGAATTAATGCATTAGCACTCTCAGTCAGTGATTTCTTTTTCTTCTCTCTATATATATAAGCATAAAGAAATGTACACAAATAGTAACAGTGATCTTTTTTTATCACTATATATCTTGATTTTGTTTCTTTTGATGTGTAAGCCCAGCAGCAAGGCGTATGCTATGTTTTAACCAGAAGAACTGCACACTTGGTGAAATTCTGAGCACGTAATGCAGGAGTTCAGACTCGATGATCATACAGGTTCCTTCTAGCCTTAAACTGTATGAATGAAGTTGTAACCTCATGTGGGAAGGATCTCTCTAAAAATGCCTCATTTATGTACACTTGGAATTTCAATAGTATTTGGCTTTGCTAGAAAGGGAATGATTAAAGGGACTGTGGCTTTATAGAAGTATCAGCTTATGCAGATCCTGTCACCTTTCTACAGAGTTAAACTTTCTGATGGTACTGGTTTTACTATAGCCTAAGGGTACGTAGCCATTAATGCAAAGCCCATAGAGGTAAATTGGAGATTTTTAGATTAAGTCCATGTTATCTGATGTCATGCTGTCTTAGTACCATCATGTTTCAGTTTTCTGGGAGTTAGTAATTTTGAAGGTGAAATTCAAACAACAGTGATTCAAAGAGCCATTATGCAGAATTCTGAATGTACACCTATTTTTGTCACTTTATATAATTATTTCATACCATGCTTTTACCTTGTTTTTATGAAGTGGACTATCAAATAGCCTCATCAGAAAAGTGAAGTAAATACAGTACTAGCCACAGCTTCTCCAGCTCCCGTAAAAGAAATTACTTTTACTGAACTGCTTTATCATTTATAACCCTCAGCAATTCTGGGAGGCAAATGGAATCTCTTCACAAGAGAAGTAATGACAGTAGGGTATGCAGAGTCATTAGGGCTATAGTGTGGGGTATTGCTGAGTTTTGTTTGTTTGTTTTTCTTCTCAGCCAAGTAACCTTTTTTTCTTTTTTTCTTCCATTCAGCTTTCAAAGCTAAAGGTACTACCAGAAAGCTTTTTAAGGAAGCCATTAGCTATGAAAAAAGATAAGCTCAGTTACTGCTATGTGTGCTGGGTACTCTAAAAGTGATACTCAGTTCTTTGCGATACCACAGAATTTGTATATGACCTTGAACAAATCACTCAGGTGAAGCTCTTGTTCCATTTAAACTGGAACTTAATGTGAACAGTGATACTTGTGCTGTTGGTTTTAATGGAGCTGGATTTCTCTTTTTTCATAGTTTCTCTGCATGAAAAATGAAAGAAATAGTAAAGTTGTGAATGATGTGAATATACAGTAGTGTGAAGGATGCACATAATGTGGTAGGGTTGCCCAAATAAATGCAGGAGTTATAGGCAGTATACAACAACAACTGAATAAAATAAATAAATCCAATCCAGGAATATCTGTGAAAAAGCATCAACTCAGCTTCTTTTCTGTATCATTCCTTTTTCCTTTGGAATTAGTTTGCTTTAAAATACCTCTGTATTCATGATTCCATTCTGTTTGTGGTGCTCATGTTTAGTTCTGTAGTTTGCAGTCACAGCTTGATTAATTGTCGTGCTTCTAAAGGCACTTCTTGATGATGGCTTTGGATAAATTTTCTTTTATTTTTCATCCTGATTCTCTTGTACTATAATCACTGAATTGAAAAGTATATTAAACCCATTGTCTTTCTACCCTGAATTTCTACTTCTAGACCTTTTTATGCTATATCTGAGTTTCTATGCTGACTAACATGAATCCTTATTTCAGAAAAAATTCTAGAGGACACTGTAGTACAAGAAGTGATAAAAATACTTTTTAAAAAAAGCCTTAGTATTACTAACTACCATTTCTGAAATAAAACTTGTTAATTAGTTTTATCTAAGGGGGTTCTCACTGGATATTCTCTGTGTGAATTAAGTTGCTTGCAAGCTGAAGCACTGTTTATTGATTGATTAAAAATTCTTAGAAATTGAGACTTCTGTTATTTTTTTCCCAAGATAGGTTATTAAGGGCATAATCATTAGAAGTAGCTGAAGTATGTTTGCCTGAAAATGTCATAATAATAATAATAATGGTAGTAGTTTGTCCAAGTGATGTTGTCCCTTGTGTCTGTTCTTTTTAACATACAGAAGTCAGTTAGCCATATGGAAACCAAAAGAGATCAAAGGGAGAGAGCCAGATGCTATTTCTATTATTTTTGATTGTTCTTAAATAAATGCACTTGTCTAACAGGAGACATATCTCTGAGAAAATTAATGGTGTAATTATTACTTAAGCTATAGTTAAGAGACAAAAGTGATGTCACATAGCTATCACTAAGGATCTTTACTCACTGTGCTGCTTTCCTTCTATTTGTAGTGACATAAAGTAAAAATGGTCTTACATGATTTATTCTGTTTTCACTTTTATTTTTCATTGCATCCATTCAAAGTGAGTTGCACAAGATTTCATGAGAGCAAGGTCCACCGAAAACTCCATGTTCATTCTTAGCTTGGGTGTGTGGTGCATTCCACAGTCAACAGCTCAGACAACTTATGTGGAAAGATTTTAAATGGCTACAAATAGATTTGTTTGCTTCTTTGTTTTATTGTATGCATTTGAAGATGAGATTTGTAAATGCTTAGCTTTGTTTACCAAGAAAATGTACTTAGTCGCTTGCTTATTTTAATCTAGTAGTACTGTTTTAGCTGTGATCAGATATTGATATAAGTGAAGCAAATTTTTCATACAACGAGGTGATGTCTTTTATTGGAAGAACTGTAAAAAATGAGGGAACTTCAGGAACGCATGCTTGTTTTAGGCAAAGGCTTTTGCACCCCAAACCATGTCTTTTCCTCCTGGTCATAACAGCTGGCCTACTGAAAGATATTGCCTCTCAATCTTGCATCTCTACCTTGAAATATATTTCCCTCTATATATATTTATGGTATTAACTCATAATTTTGTTTGTTAATCACTTTTCCATAGCTGCTTTTATTTAGATGTTAACATATGTATTAGTATTCAAAACATACTGGACTTTTTGATGTTTAAATTAACCCATTTCACTGGTTTATTAGGAAATGCTTGAAACTTGCAGTAGTTTTTCTCCTTTTTGGGTCATGTTTCTCTATACTGAGGTCCTTAGCACTCTCATGCTCCTTGCATTTATGAAGAATCTAGGACTCCTGACAATGGATCTTAATCTGCATATTATTTCAGGAACTCTAATACAAACCAGCCAATTAAAAGCTACTTACTTTCTGTTACAACACTTGCAATTTGGAATGCTAATTACGCAGAAAATACCTTGCTTTATTTTTTTAAAGTATGATGTTTTCATTCTAATTATCATCTCTTGAACTGTTACTATAGTCACCATTCATTAATAACAGGAATATCAACTGCATTGCTTGTTTCTCTCATCAGGCCTGTAAATAGGATATATTTGGGATGGACTGTTTATGGCAACTTACAGTTACTTTCAGAAGTACATAGTAAGGGTGTGGAAAATGCTAGTAGCTTAAACTTTATATAAATTGCATGATAAGCTGTACTCAGAAGGAAGAACTGTTGCTCATTTATTTCTAGTAATATAGTGAACTAGAAAATAGGATGCCAACATGTTTGTAGTTTCACTAAGTACCGAGTAGTTAACTATTTTGTTTGCAGAAATATATCCAGATAAAAGATGAAGCCCTCCATTTCTCTGTATTCTCTACATAAGGCTAAACTCATGATCCATTCTGTTTTCAAATCACAGATATGGTGACTGAGGGTTTATGTACCTAAAATGTTTTTGTGAATCTACATATTTCTTCTCTGAGGCAAGAAGGGATTTATGGAGAGAAGTGACGATAGGGCCCAGGCCTAGAAACACAGTGGATTCAGTGGACCACACTCATTGAGTGTGTCTTCATTTTCTTAGATTTTATTATTAAAACCAATTTTTAGAAGTTATTAAAATATCCCATATGACCAACAAGCAGAATATTTCATTTTTTTTTTCCTACTTAATCCAATTTGTCTTCAATACATCTCCAAACTACTATGCTTAAACTTTTACCTATATAATGAAATACATACTTTTGAGGTTAATTTTTTGCACAGATTTAAAAAAATATTTGCTGAGACTATTACTGTGTAAGATATATAATGGCAGTTAAAACCTAGTTTTGTTAAAATACTAATTGCCTCCGGTATTATGTGCTTGAGTAGGGAATGAGACTTTTCTGATTTTTTCCCATTTGTCAGAAATGGTCCTGTTATTTTTTCTGCTCTGTCTTCACTTACTGAACCCATTCAGGGATCATTTTTTAAGGTGAAGCTGTGTACTGCAGTTTCATCCAGCAATTCCCATACCTAGTACACACAAGAAAGCGAAATTCTGTTTCAGTGTTCCTTATTAATAAATTTCAAGTGAATCCAAACACACTGAGCAAAAAGACCCTTTTATTCCATAATTGATTTTCAGAATGAGAGCACACCATCTGTAGGCACCATCCCAAGCCATTGGGATTGCCTATTACTACAACTTTGACTTTTCAGCCTTTCAGGAGGCTACATATACACTTATTCTGTGTTTCTAGGCTTAAGTGGAAGAGATAAACACCCTGGCGTGCTGTCTTTGTACTCTTCCACATTCTTTTGTGGGATTTACTTCAGACTGTAAGCTACTGGGTCTGTATGTTGTAAAAATTTGTCTCAGTGTAGTGGAGAAGAAAAGACCCTACTTTTCAATAACAGCTAAAGATGCACTCTCATTTTATCTGACTTGAGATACATTCAGGGAGTATCCAGCAATGGGATATTCCCTAAACAAACCGTGGCCTGTGGAGAGCCTGTGCTGGACCAGGTTTATCCTGAAGAAATGCAGCCAGCAGAGAACTCGTGCAAGAGAAGCTCTCAAAAGGACTGCAGCCTGTGGGAAGGATCCATTTTGGGGCATGGGAAAAACATGAGGAGGAAGGAGCAACAGAAAGGAACCATCACAAACAGACCACAAAGTCCCCTTCCTCACAGAGTGTGCAATGGCAACACTGATTTGATACGTCTGCCAAATGCAATTTTACCTAAACTTTTTTACCTAAATTTTTGTGTCGAAGACACCTTTTCGGCATCATTCAAATGTGACTACAGGTCTCTGACAAGCAAATTAACATTCCCAGTGAATATAAACTTTTACAAATTATTGATCAGGAGCTGGTCAAATTATTTGTTATGACATCAAGCAATCTGCTGATTTTGTCACTCCATAGAAGACAGCAAAACCTTTTGAATTCATTATCCCATTTAAATTGTCCACAGGTATAGACTGATGCTGCAGTTTTCAGGTGTGCAAGTCTGCAGTGTGGATGTCTGATCGAGTATGATCTCTCTGCAGGCTGCAGAGGGACAACCTGCTCCACCACAGTCTCCCCAGGAGCTGCAGGGGAGTCCCCACTGGCACAGACAGCACCTCCTCCCCTCCTTTCTCACTGACCTGGGTGTTCACAAGGCTGTTTCTCAAACTTCTTTTCCTCAGTCCTGCAAGGAAAATGCTGCCAAGCAGTGTTTTGTGTTTTCTTCAATATGCTTTTTCAGCGGCACCACCAGCGAGGCCTAGGGGCTCAGCTGCGCTGTGGTGCCACCATTGTAGAGCTGTCTGGAAGTGGCTGTGACCAGCACCAGGCAGCCCCAACAGTCTCCTCACAGAGGCTCCTGTAGTCAACACCTCATCAGCTACAAGTGGTCTGGATTTCTATTTTCCTAAAGTTAGAAGGCAGTGTTTTTCCTAAGGTAACACTTACTTTAAAAGCCTGATCCCTGGCTTTTATGTATATATATAGAGAGAGAGAGAGAGAGAGAGAGAAAGAGAGAGAGAGGAAGGAGGGCAAGCCTCAGGAATACAGTGTCCCGTCGACTGACAGTGGTACTGCCAGGAGAACAGGGACAAGTTATTCTAAATATCTTTGAAAGACCTATTTTCTCTGTCTCCATGCTGTAGATAGAATTACATCGCCTTTAATTATAGCTATGCATGCAACTTCCAAATCCCTTTCTAAAAGTTTTATTGTGTACTTGAAAAATTTTAAACTAAGTTGCCTGCAAGGTCATCATATTAAACATTTTTTTGCCTGTTCTTGATTCTTCATTTCTTTATGTGAGGAAAATACCTCTGTGTCTTTTTTATGATGTAGGAATCAACCAGAGATCAAAAGCTTACTCATAAAAAGGTGATAACAGAAATAGCTGAAGCTTTATAGCTTATGGGATAAGAATAGACGTTACCTCAGGTGCCCGGAGAATGTAAAATTTGGTATGGTAGACCAGGGAACTGGTTAGATTCATTATTCTGACATGAAGCTGCTGTTCCATTTACAAAATGGCAAAATCTTTCAAATTCATCAAGTGATAAAATTTTTAAAGATACATTAACACAGTTTTAATGGAAACATCAGACCCGAGTAATAATGATTGAAGCTCTGCTATAAATATGGCCATCCTAATGCATGTTATTTCTTTAATATATGTGGTGAAAGTGTTTAGAAGATGCTCAAAATTCACAGGAATACTAAGGATAGAAATTCAGTTTAGCACAGAAAAAGTAGTAATAGTAAAAAACATGGTAAAAAAAAGAAGTTTTTGCAAGCAAGCAAAGGAGTGTTTTCTTATCAGACCCTATTGCCAAACTTTGGCTGGGAGATTCATACGGAGGAAAAGGCTAGTGCCAGTGTGAAGGAAGGAAAGCTCTTTCACATGTGATATATCTCAAAGCTGGAATTTGGGGCTACAACTGAGTTGGTGCACTATGAACATAGCTTTGTTTTCCTTGAAACATATAGAACTACTGAGTAGAGGGAGCAATGAAAAGCAGACTCTGTAAGCCTCCTGCCTTCCCACCATCACAATTGTTGCCAGCTGTAATCAATTGCATTTAGTCACACCAGTACTGCTAATACAAATACTGAACCTTATCCTGTAGGTTCCAGAGCGGAGCTGAAAGTGATTCTGGCTCTAGTTTGTTCTGTTTACATCTTTAGATTAAATTCATAGGTGAGATTTTTAATATATCTTTATATATGCTCCTAAAAATTTGAATATGTTGGGCTTTTTTGCTTCTGTACTGATGTAAAGCTAATTTAGATCTGGTTCTGTATATGTTTGAAAATGTGTTGTGCCTTAACCTGAATTTCTTCCTATACTCTTCTTTGGGAGTCTCAGTGTATAAGTTAAGTTTTCGTTGATATTAGTGGCTATAGAGTAATTTGTATGGATCCAATGTGTAGGCCTTTATACATACTAAATTTAGTTCCTTGTTTCAAAAGGAAGCCTACTGTAGTACTGTCTTTTCAGAGACTTCAATATTAATGAATTTGGTCTTTTTTTTTCTCCCTTACAAGTGTTACGTTTTCTTTGTTAATCCAAGAACTTTTCAGAGGATCTGCCTATGTTTGCAGAACCCTTTATAAGTGTTACACTCAACAGATTTCCCAGGCAAGTTACTCTTTAGCTAACTTAAAACTAAGCGTTTATGGTTTTAGCTATCTTTGATGTTAGCCACTATCTGCAGACAGAAAAAAAATTACATCTAAAAATAGAATATATTGGGAATGCATGCTCATTACCTCAGACTTATCTACAGTAGAAAGAGTGTAGATTCTGTGTCCTGAAAACTGAAACTTTGTTATCTATTATTTTGGATCTCCCTAAATTTATCAGAAGGTTTGAACAATATTGCAGCTTTTGGGATATTAATTTGTTTATTTTAGATATTTGGCTTTTATCTTGGTTCTTTGTTTACAAAGCTGGTGGTCTTATAGCATTTTGAAACTTTTCTTGATCTTCTCTTTTTTTTGCTTTTCTTAGTCCTTTAGCAACCTAATTTGTGGTTTGAATATTTTTCCTAGTCAAGTGGTCCTCATCTCCAAATCTGATGAATATGGCATATTAATATCGAGTTCTTTGTGTTGATACAGCCAAATTAGAACAAAAATAACTCATTTCCTTGCTAACACGTGGAAGAAAAAGTCTTGTTTGTTCCCAGAATGTCTGCATAGCTGATTTCCTTGTGGCTCTGAACTTTAAAGTTTTTCTAGTGGAACTGAAAAATTAATTTAAAAGTTTGAGGTAATCATATTGTTCATTTTTGATTGAATTAAAATAAATTTAAATCACTATTTGGCTGACCATTATGTTCCCTTGTAAACATATACTTAAAATAAATACATTCTAGCCTGGGGTGGGTTTTTTTGTTTAGCATGCAGGCACACACACAAAGTTCTCTGGATGCTTTCTACTCCTAGTTTTGTTTTCAGTGCATGTATATAATTATGTGTTCGTGTTGTCATGGTAATTGAACCTAGAGTTGTCAGAATGTGGAATTCACTTGTGTTACACTGGAACATAGAAGTCTGATTAAAAAACATTGTGTGACCATACTATTAGTTTAAGGTTGACATGGCCAGAGGTTATACAGAGAAATGTTTTTATTTCAAATACAGAATCTGTTGTAATTAAACCATTCCTGATAGATATTTTTGTAACCATTTTCCAAAGCACTTCAGGGATTATCTGCTTTTCCTTGCACACCTGTCCTTATGTCTGCAAAATTTTTTACTCTGAGAAGTCCTTCCATGTCTCACTCAAATATGCATTTCTGGGGTATAAGTGCCTGTTTCTATTGTGTTAAAGTCTATAAGGCTTCCAGTATGATACCTTCTTTTATTTGCAATACTTTTGTAGATTTGTTTCTGATCCAGATCCTTCAGTGCAGAACTGTTGCACTTTTTGGCAATTTACATTTCTGCACTGAATTATTTCTGGAATTAAGAAATAATGTACCTATCCTTGAATCACAGTTAATCTTTTGCAAACCATTTTTACCAAGATCTTTTTGGATTCCTGTTATGTCCCCTAACATGCTTGCAGACCTTCCTAGCTTAGACCTACCTTCAAACATTATGGGAGCAGTCTCTTCTGTCATCAAGATTAATGATGAAAATAAAGAACAGCTCTGGTGTCATAGTTAAACCCAGCTGGCAACTAAGTTCCACACACTCACTCACTGTCTTCCAGCGGGATGGTGAAGAGAATGGGAAGAGTAAAAGTGAGAAAACTCATGGGTTGAGATAAAGACAGTTTAGTAGGTACTTCAAAAGCCATCCACACAAGCAAAGTGAAAAAAGGAATTCATTGACCATTGGCCCATTAGCAGGGAGGTGTTCAGCTGTCTGCAGGACAGTAGGGCTCCATCATGTGAAGTGGTTACTTGGGAGGACAAAACACCATCACTCCAAATGTCCCACCTTTCCTCCTTCTTCCCCCAACTTTATGTGCTGAGCATGATGTGGTCTGATCAGGAACATCACTTGGGTCAGTCAGGGTCAGCTGTCCTGGCTGTGTTCCCCCTCCCAAATTCTTGTGCCCCCCATTCTACTTGCTGGTGGGGTGAGGAGCAGAAAAGGCATTGACTGTCTGTAAGCACTACTCAGCAGTAACTAAAACAGTTCTCCACTTCTCTAAGACTTTGGGCAAATTTAATATGCCATGGCAAATTCTGATAGATTTGACCTACATATTTTTCCTGGTGCTTTCTTTCCCTGTTCTGTCCTGATACAGTGTGTTGTTTCCTTCCCATGCCCACTCCCCTTTTTTTTTTTTTTTTTTGTGGGGGGTAGATTTTTTTTTACTGTGGCAACTAGTTGATTGCAATTGACCCTCTGAGTAACAGCTGTCAATAAGGTAGTGAACAGTTTGGACTCCTTGTCACAATGTGTCAATAGCTTGCCTTCACCTTCAAGCTACTTGCCAACCAGTAGTTTTTCTTGATCCTCCTCTTGTTCTGAAGTGCTGTTGTAGAACTTCTTTTTATCCTTTGTCTCCTGCTAATTGTACCTCAATTTATTTGTTCACTTTTCTGGCAGTGCCTTTGCATGCTCATGCTGTTCTTTTATACTTCTATTTGACAGTTTCCACTTTGAGTTGTTTACATCTTAGGCTTGAAGTCAATGAAGAGATTAACTTCTAGCCAAGTTGCTGAAACTTAAAATATTCATATCCTTATTTATATGCTTCTTTTTTTTTTTTTTTTTGTATTGGGGCAATCAATGCTGCCTTTTTTCTTTGTTTTCCTTTTGGGGGGAGGAGGGAAAGATGCCTTCTTTTTTTTTTTCTTTTTCCCTTGATTTCTTTTTTTCCACATCTGTAATTGGGCAACCTTGTCTGTCAGTTCTCTGGTTTATTAAGATGTTATAGAATCATAGAATAGTTAGGATTGGAAAGGACCTCAAGATCATCTAGTTCCAACCCCCCCTGCCATGGGCAGGGACACCTCACATTAAACCATATCACCCAAGGCTTCATCCAACCTGGTCTTGAACACTGCCAGGGATGGAGCATTCACTACCTCCCTGGGCAACCCATTCCAGTGCCTCACCACCCTAACAGTAAAGAATTTCTTCCTTATATCCAGTCTAAACTTCCCGTTTAAGTTTCAACCCGTTACCCCTTGTCCTATCACTACCGTCCCTAATGAATAGTCCCTCCCCAGCATCCCTGTAGGCCCCCTTCAGATACTGGAAGGCTGCTATGAGGTCTCCACGCAGCTTTCTCTTCTCCAGGCTGAACAGCCACAACTTTCTCACCCTGTCTTCATATGGGAGGTGTTCCAGTCCCCTGATCATCCTCGTGGGTGAGGGTGAGTTATTGGCAGAGCACTCTGTTTGTCTCCTGTTGTGAATTTATCTGCTATACTTGAAATTATTTAGTACATATTTACATTTTTGTTATTAGAAACCAGAAAACAAGCAAGGGTTTCTGTGACCTATAGCATTGCTTCCTCAAATGCTATTACTGTTGCTTGAGTTTAGCAACCACAATGATTTAAAATGTTAATGATATGTGACAGATTCTATGCCTCTTCCTGACTGATACAATTAAAGTTGATAATGAAACTTCTGCAGCCCTAAAGGAGAGAAACTATAAAATGCTATTTTTTTAAAGAAAAATAATTCTATCCCTGTATGTCTAAAAAGAACTTTGAAAGAGGTATACATATGCATGTAGCATCGTTTATCTTGTTACTGCAAAATAACTTGAGGAAACATGAGGAATAGTTTTGCTGTATATGTTCATGCATCACTTTTTTCATAAACAGGGTTAAAAATTGTTAGTGTTAAGTATTATTTGTATTAGGGTGTTTGTTTTTTTTTTTGTCCTTGTTCATTGGAAAGAATGCATGTGGAAAACAAATATCTAACTGGAGATTGTGCAAATAGGCATTTCTGAATGTTACTACTGTAGGTCAGTTTTCAAGATCACATAACATGTAAACAAACATATGTGCCATCCAGTTGTTTTGTAAAATGAGCCTCATCAGAAAACAAGACATCATGTTATGATGTCTGCTGTGCTTTTTTAAAGTGCACTCTAAGAATTATTTGCAAAGATTATTCAGAAAACATTCAAAAGAAATTGGGGAAAAAAAAAAAACCAAAACCCTTGATATGCACTTTCAAATCCCAAAATTATCTTTTTAATCCAATTATTTTACCAAGAACTAATGGGACAGGGAAAACCAATTAGCTGTCATGTTGTTCGAAGTGCCTGTGCTAAAGAGGGGAGTTGATAGATGTTGAGGGTTACACGACTTGTTTATTCTTCAGTTCTATTATGCTGAAATTATGAATTAGAGGAAAATATGACTATCAGTTTATGATATGGAAGCTAACAACAAATCAAACTCAGTCAAAAGTCATTAAAAGCCAATGGAAACAGTTTTTATGTTTTTTTTTCTACAAGGGGAGTTATTTTCAAGAGCTTAGCTGTCTTGGGCTGCTATGTGGACATATGATTCATGATTACATTATCTAGGCAGACATTTCTTACAGTGCTCTCTCTGGACTGTTTTCTTTAGCTTTGGCAATGACTCTGTTAGCCCAGAATCAGTATGTCCAAAGAGACTGTTCACAGGAGCAAAGAATGCAGAAGCTAAGCTTAGAAAGAGCTTTGTTCATTTACCTGAGAAATTGCACCTGTTATCATTCAAACATGAAACAGCTATTCAGAAGTTCTCATGAAAACCACTTTAGGAGGTATCCATTCTGGTTATTACTGGGGCTTATCATTTGATAATTACAAAAAAAAATTAAGCCAGCTTTTATATCATCAATGTTTTGAGTCTAAAAATCATTTCAAATATTACTAATTCTGTCTCCTTGTGCCAGTTACTGGTGCTTTTACCCAGAAGCAGGTATTCAGCTGTATCCATACTTGTAATACCAAAAATAGTCCTTTAGCATAAAGAAGAACTGGTTGGACAACAACACTTTATTGCCATGTAAAAGTCCATAGAGGAAAATACCACATGTACTTCTAGAAAAATAGTACTGTTGTTTGAGCAACAGAACTGGATATGGGGTTGGTTCCTCTTAATTTCTTTTTTCTGAGAGCAAGGTTAGGAGCATAGTGTGGACAAACATAACAATTCCCCTTTATAGGCAGGTCTGCAAGGATAGGAAGTGGAATTTAAAGACATAAACCTTTTATCACTAAGGTTTACTGCAACATTATAATGTGGGAGTGAGTGGAGTCTTGCTTGATAAGCAAAGCAGAACAAACAAAAACCCCTGTGATTGGCTTTCGGTTAATTCTCTAGTATGCATTGCCAAGATTAGTAATTACAGGTGTCCTGCATGAGATGTGTTCTGTGGATCAAGTCTGTCTGTGCCTTAGGGGTAGCAGTTAGTGCTTCCTTCATTATTTCTTCCAAGGTGTGTGGTTACACCTATGTATCTTTTTTAGTACATTGCCTTGCTTCCAACTTTTAATACAGGGTACTCAAATTATGTTGATGCTATAACAAAATATCTTCTCTGCTTGGCCTATATTTTTCTTCAAATAACTCTTAATATTCAATTTGTCTTTCTCATTGTTACTGTGCACAGAGTTGATCCTGTCAGAGAGCTATCTACAATGATTGCATGAGTTCTGTAACTATTCAGTAGAGCCCCTCATAGAGGATGTGAAGTTGAGATTAATTGCTAATAATTTAGTAATCATTGGTGCATCTCTGGGATAATGGAAAGATATCATTATCATGAGGGCATTTAATAATTTAAAATATCATGTCACATATCTGTGCTACTTGGAGGTGCTGTGGCAGTGATTTGTGGATTTTTGTGTTGGCAGCCAAAGCTTAATACTCAGTGCTGGCTTTTTTTTCCTGTCTTCGTCTTTATTCCGAGAAATGGTATTTAAAGTGAGTTATTTAATGTTTCTGTCTAATAACGGATGTATATTTGTTTCCAGTAAGACTCTGTAATTTAATAATCCATTGGCTTCTGCATTGAATTTATGGTTCAGAAGTTCAACCCTTACATCAGTTTATAGCGTCTCATGTGTTCTGTCTAGTTCTTTCTGGACCTTGCTTCACTAAAAAGTGTTAATTTTCACCTGGGATTATTTCAGTGTCCTTATGTAAATACTGTTACTCAGACAGGTGGATTTATGATCTGCGGCACAGGGCCATGAATCAGTGTCTAGCTTAGAATCTGAAATTGCAGTACCACTAATAAGGCTGAAAGGAGAAATTCCTAAAAATCTCAGGAAAATGGGCACAAACTGACTTCTTGGTGCTTGTGTAGCTGGGACTTGAAACCATCTTCTAGGCTGCTTTTGTCTCCCCTGGTGTGATGAAAGTAGACTGCTGGGTACCACCATTCACACTTTAGCTGCTGTTAACTGTATGCAAGAGGAGCTCTAAGGTGATTTAGCTCGTGTTTTGGCCTTTACATACAAGTTTTTGCATGCTTCTGCATTTTTGCTTTAGGTATGCAAATGTCATGGGAGTGGATATGAACACTTTAACATCTCACAGGAAATTTCAGCAGTTAAGATGTGTGAGGACCCATAGTTCTTTGTATGAAAGTGTTCTGGATAATTGACTTTCTATGTGTACAGCAAACTGGAGGAAGTCTTGATCTCAACAGAGATCAGTGAATATCTTGCTGCTATATATTTGGCTTCAGGAGAGTGAAGATTTTGCCCTCTAGCCAGTTGGCAAAGCAGAATGCTAATACTATAGAAGGGTTTTCATCTCCTAGGAAGCAGAACGTGAAATGCAGATAATATACTTGTAAGGGTACCTAAATATGTTATAGGTATTTTACATGCTATTTTGCACACTGTATAAAACTACATGCCATCTTAGTGAAAGAAAAAGGTGTCAAGACTTTCAGGCTCTGGGCGATGTTGTATGTAACTCAGTTGTTCAACTTTCACTTAATTAGAAGGGTTTTGCATAAAAGCATACTGACCCGAAGGATCATAACTATTCCTGTAATTTGATTATAGATGTAATGACTGTGTGACACCTTCCTATGATGTTTCGTGTAATCCTTTCTCTGTATGCCTACAGCTCTTGGATATTGGATATTAAACTCAGTACTCCAGTTACTTGTGAATGAAATTGCTGGAACAATGTTGGAGGAAAAAGTACATGGAAGGATTTAAGGCAGAACATGGCAAAGTAAAGGCTGCAATTATCTGCAGCTGAAAACAAGTAGCTTTTAATATGTCCATTCACCTAAGAAAGGAGGGAGAATTATAGACCATGTGCTCTTTCTTTCCTTTTTTTTTTTTTATCATTTCTCTTCTTCTTTTTCCTTTATACAGTTTATCACCCATAATTTGAGGATGTGTTTTGTTTCTTTAAGCTGTTTTATCTGTAGGCTTATGAGGTCAGTCATGTGTGAATTCTTTTGTTAGTCACCTCACCTTTTGCCTTGATGATAGAAAATTGATCAGGCCTAAAGTACAAGTTCAATAGACAACCCCCTTGGTCCTTTGTCTAGGAGAATAGCTACCATTGAAGGCCATGAGCAGGTTGCTATTAATATGACAGCCTGCTCTATCTCCCACTGTAATTTATAATGAAATACCTAATCTCCATTATTTTGATCCAAGCAGGCGATCCCATGAAAAAGTCTTTTCATCCAGTTCCCAATGGCAGTTACATGAGAAATGGCAAACCAATAATTTTTGTCAAGTTTTTTAAGCCAACAGAAATGCTTTTCCACTGCTACAGTTTCAAAAGGCACAGATAAAGCTCATTCACTGAGATGAATGAAAAAGCCATCTGGGGTTTTTCTTTTTGACTTCCTTTCCTTTTCTCCATCCTTGTAATCAAATTTGAGCAAAATCAAATGGGGCTTTCTATGAAAGTACCTTTTGTTGATCTGAACGAGCTGGTAATTTACAAAATACCCTTCCTTTGTGAGGAAGGCTAAAGAAAAAAAGAATCAGTAGCTTTTAAAGCTGGGCCTTGGTGGGACTCTAAATGCAGTGAAAGCAGTCTGTGTTGAGAGATTGAAATGCATTTCAAAGCCAGGCCTGAGTCAGGGTACAGGGAAGAAAAAACCTATGTGCATTTTATAAGAAAAACCTGAATGGGAAGGGGAGAAGAGAGAGAGAGAAAAAATCTGGATAATACATTAATCATTATTTTGGAAATTGTCTTCCTTACTGACACATACTGCGTAACTAGTGATTGAGAACTTGGATTTTTGTTCTATTATAGGCATCTCAACATTTGTCTGTGCTGCTTTAAAGTTTGAGAGCCAAGGATCCTTGAACACTGCTGGACTATGTTTTAAATGTGTATATACCATTTTTCAACTTTGCTTTTTGTGGTTTTCTTTTTTTTTTTTAAACCTTGCCTGTGAAGTATTATGGGGAAAAATACTAGCAGGAAAGCAGAGTTTATTCTTTTTTGCATGCAAATATTTGTTTCTGCTTACCAGATTTCCTCGTGGTAATTGTTTCCCATTGACTTAGACTTAAGGACAGTGTGGACATCTAAGAAATAGTAAGTTTATGCCTTCTTTTTTGTTATTTGTATTTAATGATTTATGTGTAAAAGCTGAGAATGTTTGATTGCATTGTAAGAATGTTGTACAGCTGTATGAATCTATTAATGTGAAATACTGATGTGGTTTAACTCCTATCATCTCTGTTACTTATCATAACTGTGTAGTCAAATACAGGTAAGTGCATTGTTATGTGCTGTTGATAATATAGCTTGTGAAATAAACACCAATTTACATGTCATATTCAAAGATGTGAGCAAATGTAGCCCATATTTTAATCTTACAGACTTGCTTAGAATGAAAATGTTTCTCCTTTTTCACTTGTGTTTTAATTCAGGATATAAATGTATTTGAAAAACAGCTTCCTGGTTGCACAACGTAAAATATTACAATTTTACAGATACATGGGCACTCATAATAGAGAATTTGGAGGTTATTTTTATTTTCTTAAGAAAGCTTCTCATGTTATTTTTAGCTTGGCTTATGCTGTATTCTGGTAGGAAGGGTAGAGAAATATTAATATTACTGGCTAAGATCTTGTTAATGAAGCACTAGTAAAATCAGATTAGCTTTTAAATCGCACTTTGAAAAGAGAAATCATGGAAATAATTTAGAACTGTGAACTTTTCAGTTACAAGCTGTTTGTTTTAGATGAAATGCTATGAGACATGATTTGTTTTGTGGTCCTTATGCATGTGTGTGCACAGTGTTATGTACAAACAGCATAATAGGAAAACAGGCTAGGAAAAGTCTTTCACTTTTTAGCATTACCAAAAATCTGAAATCAACTATATAAAGTATGTGTAGTTTCCATGAATGAAATCCCAAATTATTTAACAAATAACTTTTAATTATTTTATCTGATGTAAGCTGACTTCGGATTGGGAAATGTTAAGAAGTCACTCTTATATCTGAATTAATTTCCCACTCCTAGTTCTTACTATCCTATTCACTTTCAATTTCCTTCAGGATTTGTTTTCTCACATGGTTTTGAGCCATTTGCTGCCTCCTAATGACTGACTTATAAAACAGCAAACATGGAAAATTTCCAAAAAACTTTTCCTGGGACTATCACTGCTGCATATTTGTGCTTGTCTGCCGTTTTTCATATATTTAAAATTGAATAAGAAATCTGTGAATTTAGTAGTCAATTGATATTTTTTAATAGAACACCAGATTTTTCCACCCTTTTCCACCCTGAGAAACAGAGTGTACAGTGCCTTATGGGGAAACTATTCTAGTGCTGAGCATTAAAACAAAGACCCAAGTAGCTTACTTTGGTTGGATCATGTCAGTTAGATAATATAAGAATCCATGCTTTCACATGTTTGCATACCAGTATCATGTGTGCTTATTTTGGTTAAATAATAATCTCCTTCCCCTCCCCCCCTTTTAAAAATAATAATAAACATTTTTTGTTTAGTTTTGTATCCTTCCTCCTTTATGCCTTCTTAAAATTTAAGATATAATCTTCATTATAGTCAAATCTAATAGGTTTTAATTGATTATTTAACAAATGAAGCAATAACAAAGCACAATAGTGTCCCTCATAGTCTTATCCTGGTAGCAAGACTTCTTGTCTTACTATGTACTGTTTCTAGCACAGTGCAGCACCAGTTTGCTCAAAAACTTTGGGACCTGTCAAAATATAAATATGAAATTGTATGGGATGTGTAAGGAACAAAACTTTTTATCTCTGTGGCATATTTCCCTATTATGAATTCTCCTACAGTTTTTGAAGATGTGATCTTGTAAGTAGAACATATGCCTTTAACAGGGAGAAGAGTGTTGAATAGAGTTCTGACTTTGCCACCTGCTATTTATGTATATGTATGCGTACACTCTAAACTTTTCCCTAGATTGAGTTGCACTCAGCAACAGTTCTCCATTTGTGGTAGAATGTTTGTAAAACACTCTAAGGGTCTTAAACATTGGTTGGATCTTACAGGAGTACCTCTAGCTGTGCCTGATTTCGAGTTGCAAATTCTTGTGCTTGAAACTTTCAATCTCAAACACATTTTGTATTACAGTATGATGAATTAGTATAATAAATTACTTACAATATTTTTTAGAATAACTGTCCATCATTTCAGTCACCTGTTGGGAAGGCTTTGTTGCTCCCATAGCAACAAATGACTGCTACTTTTATTGAGAATATGTGCAATTGTGTACTTAATTTGTATGCATAATTATTATAGTCTATGATTTTGAATATTTGAGAGCATTTTACAGCAATGGATCAATAAAATGGGGAACAGAAGTTATCAGCTAAGTTAAAGTACTTCCTCTGTTATAGAACATAATCTAGTGCAGCATAAATGAAAAAGGAAATGCATGCTATAACAGGTTAGGAACACCATGTTGTTAGGTGTTGTATCTGAAGTGACTGTTGAATATAAGTAGATAATTCAAGTGCCCAAGGTTAGGGTGTCTAATCAGATGGCTTGGGTGTTTATTCAGACTGAGTTGGATTGGGATGGGAAAGATTTTCAATGGACTTTTCTGTGGCTGCTTTTTTTTTTTTTTTTCCTTAAACAGCAAGAGCTGGGACAAAGGACTGTACTTCCTGAGTCTCATGTGCCCTCTATGGTTCTACATTGCCTGCAAGAAACACTTTTTCTTCCAACTAAATTTTTCAGTCAGTGAACACTAAAAGCATACTCAGCCTTAAATATACATAGCAGAATATAGTGTGACTGGGTTCTCAGAAAGATCATAAGAAAATGCAGAGCTAGACAGTCTCACAACTGGAAGTTGTCCCTTAAAGGAAAACAAAAGGAGAAAAAGGCTACAGAAAGATACTGGAATTTGAGTGAATATAGAGTGTTAAATTTGAAGAGTGGAGGGTAGTCTTAAGGAAAGGGCATTAACAGTTGTTACTGAGCTCAGGCCTTCTCCTCAAGGTCCCAACCACCATTTAGATTTGCTGTCCCAGGGCTGATTGCTGTATTCAATTGAAAGTGATGTGTGTGTTCACATTATCCTCAAAAATGGCAATTTTTTAAAGTTGATTTTTCTCACTATAATGTTACCATTTACCGTGAACTTCTGCTCTAAAACATTATTAGTGAGACTTTGCATTCAGGTGCTGGTGAGCAAAGTGAGATATGTCTGTGATAGTACTGGCCAATCCTGTTTCAGTTTTCCTGGGACCAATGCTTAGTGACATCAGAATGGGGGGCTGAAGGTGGTGTGGAATTGTTATCTTAATTTGAAAAGTAGAGTAACATGCACAGTGTTCTTTTTTGTTCCCCAAACATCTCAAGATGCTTCCAAAATTCTTTAGATTTCAGCCTGGTTTTCAATGAGCATGGTCATTGTCCGTTAGGGGTGGTACAGTAGTATCAATGCACTGAAGTATGGGTATAGAGTATTACTGTGGTCACTTAGAACTGTCATAATAGTGGCATTCTTGATACATCATGAGTTTGGAGTAATCAGGCCTATAATGCAGATGAAACTTGCTGTTCTGTATGACCTGTATGATAAAGTGTTTTGTCTGGAGTTTTTTGGGGGGAGGAGTCATTTTTATTTGTTTGTGTGTGTTTTGTTTTGATTTCTTTTTTAACAGCTGCAAAACATCTTTGAAAATTCTTTTCAGTATTTTAAGCACCTACTTGGACTTTCCATTTAGTCAGATTTGACTGTGGATAGGAAACACTTCACATTATATAAAAGGTACTAGAGAAAGAGGTGTTCTTGTAAAGTATTTCCAGACTTCCATATAAAACTTCTTAAGAAGACAAAATAGTCCAGTAAACTACTACATGTAATCCATTGTAGTCCATCCAGTGATTAAGAATGTTCAAAACTTAAGGTAAAAAGTTTTCATCAAACTAGTCTTTAAAATTATCTTTTTATTTGCAGACATTCTGTAGAATACCTTATTATCCAGTAGAGTTGTGATGTCTAGATAATACTTTCTGCTGGTCTTATGCTTTTGTTTTGAGTGGAATGAAACTGCTGAAGGATAGAATGTTGGAATTCAGTGTAGAGCATCAGTGCTCATAATGTGGCCCTCACCATTAATATCAGTGTCTGGTTTAATATTTTGTCTTACTTCCCCTGTCTAATTGGGGGGTGGAGGGTGAATCAAAGGAGGGGGGCAGGAATACAATGCTATTCTTGTAGTATTGTTGTATAAGGAAGACTTTTTAAATCCGACTATTTGTTAGTTATCTGTTATTTATTATTCAAAGATCATAAAATTTATGGTACAACTGGGACTACAAGTTATAGTCTTTTTATTTTCCTGGTTAATAAAGAGGTCCTGGGAGATGCTCACAGGTATATTTGTTTCAATTTTTTCAGCTGTAATAGCATACCAATAGTATGCTAATAGCATACCTTGACAGTTTGCCTTCTGACTTAGAAAGCTGTGATAATGGCAGAACTCCAGGAGAAAGGGGTCTAGTAACTACTCTGATTTTTAAAACAAAACAACAAAAAAAACAAAACAAAAAAAAATCAAACAAGAAAACCCCCACCCTCCACCCCAAACCCCCTGCCCCCCTTCCGCCCCCCCCCCCCCCCCCCCCCCCCCAGCTTGATACCTAACAGAATTCAAACATTAAAGTACTGATTGTTGCAAGGCTCCTTGCTTTCATACAGCTTTATCTGAGCCCTCCACTGTGATCTCTTCTAACTGATTCAGGAAGCGGAAGCTCTGCGTTCATTGGCATAATGTTAATGCTGAGGGTTTTTCAGCATCAAGTGCTTGTAGCCCATAATATGATATTTCTGATTTTAATTGTAAGACATCTGTTTAATTAAAAAAATGATACTCTGTTTAAAATATTTTATTGCAGTCAGTCTCTGTACAGGTGGAAAATTCAGAGCAGCCAGCACCAGAGCACCATATATTTTGTTGGGTAGTCATTGTTTCCTCATTCATCCAGTGAGTATCGAAAGGGATACCAAAAGCTCTAGGCAGAGCAGTCTCGTCCCTTGTGCCGTGGTATGCAGACAAGCCACAATGGCACCTCTACCCATGTTATCTTCTGAGCAGTCCAGGGCCCAGTCTCTGAAGTACTATGAACAGACATCTTCAAAGTTGACTCATCTTGTTTAGAAAGAAAGTGATTTATATCAGTTATCCTGAGCTGAGCAGAGGTTAATTTTTCCCAAGTGCTGTTGCTTTATCATGTCACAAAGAGAATCTATGGTAAATTACAATATCTGTTTCTGGTCAAATCATGAGTTCTGTGATGTAAATTACTTGTAGCTGTAGTTTTTTGAGCAGTATGTTACAGGAGCTGGACCCTTAAAGAAGCCAGTAGTCTGCAAGCTTGCTGGAGCTCCAGTAGCCTCTCAGGACAACAGACAGCTTCACTGTGCATAAGAAAGTGGAAGTCCTCTGAAAGATAGTGTACTTGGTGTTAAAATGCTGTGTTAGTGCTTGGGATAGCTGTGGCTGAATTTTATTCACAACTGTGTTTAGTTAATTTCAGCTAATTATATAAAATGGATTTTTGGAGCCTAAAACAAAGAATATCTGTTAAAGGGTGCAAATGCAGACTTCAGTGTTTCTTTATGTTTCAGTGACAGATAAGC
The DNA here is from genome assembly GCF_012275295.1 of Melopsittacus undulatus. NCBI lineage: Eukaryota > Metazoa > Chordata > Aves > Psittaciformes > Psittaculidae > Melopsittacus > Melopsittacus undulatus. The sequence goes on from NC_047532.1 coordinate 44,828,850, forward strand.
CCTTCTTGACAAAACACGTTAGTTTTGAGATCATAGGATACCATGCACGTTCCACTTTACAACTTTACGTATATTACTGCATCTTAGATTCCTGTTTGCAATAAACTGTACCTAAGTATTAGTGAGTGGAATTTGATTGAAATCAATGAAGTTCTTCTAGACCACAATTTATAGGGATAGGGATGTTTCCTGTTCCTTTTATCTGGAACTGAAAAATGGTATGGTATACCAAGGATATGTCTCTTTTTTTTTTAAACTTTACTCATTTTCTTATATCTTTTTCTTACACTGTTTTCTCCTTCTTTACTACTCTGTGAGCTTTCTATGCCACTGACTGATGATTCTAATGTTTCTTTATATATGGAGTAAGGACCCAAAACTTGAATGAAAATTCTAGGTACTGCTGTGCCTTCTTATCTGTGAAAGCAGAGCAGTATTTTTATGTTACTCATATGTGTATAAAAATAATTGTACCAAGAAAATAATGTCTGACTGGCAACCTTTACTTCAAAGGTCATATTCAGCTTTGATGCTATGCTTTTTCAATTTAGAAGATTAAGGAAGGATAACTTAATGAGCAATAGCAAAATAAAGACTATCAAGCTGATGGAAGCCTTCTGTGTGTTGTGGAAATGTGCTAATTATAAGACAACACTGTTTTCCTAACCTAACCTTGGGGATCTACGAGCTTAATCTGTCAGTAAAATATTTTTGAAACTCGTGGGAAGTGGTGAAACTGTGTGAAGAGCTCTTTAAATATTTGGCCACTTCTAGGATTTATGTTAGCTGTGAGAAGTGATTAAGATCGTCACTGTCCATTTTGTGGTTAGCAAGATGGCTTTTAGGAACTCTTATAATTCCTTATTTCAAAAATAAAAAGTAATTGAAATCAACCAAGAATGGTAAGTAAGTTCAATAATTATTTCCTGTTGATAGATTTAACAGTGTACAATGGTGTCTCCTGGGTTACAAACATGTATGTATTTGAAGATTTGTGCACACAGAAAATACAAACATTCTTGTGCAAAAAATCTTTTATGGTTTAAGGGAACAAATCCTTCCAAGAGCTCAGTCTGTTCTAATAGCTATTGTGCTCTAATAGCTATTGTGCTCTAATGCCTCCTTTTTCCTCTGCTTGAACATCTCTCTGAGTCTTCTCTCATGGAAGCTTTGCAGCACAGCTTTCTGGTGTCCATAAGGCCTAACAGGTAGGTGTGACTTCTCTTATGCATGCTGATAACAGTGCAGCTCAATTAGAAACATCAAACGGGTAGGGAGCAAATACAGACTGGAGGGAAACATGGAAACTCTTTTGGTATGTAGGTATGCAGATTACTAACTCCATAATATATGGAAAATGTTGCAGTATTTGAGAGCAGGGGAAAATTAAGACAATTGTCAGAAACTGAATTTGTAATCTGGAAGTTTTCCCATTGTGAAATGAACGTGGCAAGGGGCTGAGGTCTGAGTTTAGTTTTGTATATGAATTGTAGCATTTTAAAGCTGGAATTCTTCCAGGAATTAACAATCTATTTTGTGTTTTTTTCAGTCAAGTCTATTCGACTCTGTGGAAAAAGCATAGACTACGTATACAGGAGAAAATGTATGAGGGGATTGGTAGCATAAAAAAGGAGTTGAAGGAAATTGTTAAGTCAGTGTAAACCCTTAATGGATTTGTTGCAGAGTGTGGAATTAAAATGTATTTGATTTAAACCAAAATGCGCACCATCTTTTTTCTGCTTGTTTTCAGGAACTCACTGTGTAAATTCAGCCTATTAAAGATAAATGAAAAAGAGAAGTTATGAAATGAAAAGTAGCTGTAATATACAGATTGAATGTTTGGGTGGGAGTGAAAGTAGGAGTTACAGGGTAGGAACAGATTCCTTAAGATCTGTCACATCATACCATTAAAATAAAGAGCTAGACATAGTAATTTTAAAGGGATACTGTATAAAAGTTGGGATATATTAATGCAGTAAAATGCATTGATGGGTTCCAAACTTACAGTCTATTATGAGTATTACACATACATAATAACTGCAGATAGCAAAATATTTGCTTTGTGTACTGGATTGCTTGTGAAGAGAGTAATTATAATGTATTAGCAAACTTTGATTCCATCAGCTCCCTCTGTGTGTGTTTGTAATTTCATTAGGTGACTGTTGTCGTAATTTTTTTTTTATTTCACTCAGATTTTTAATATAATCAAAGACCTTCATAAAGGTACTGAATTCTTTCATTTTTTATTTGCTTATATTAGCAGCTGCAGCAGTTATATGAGAAAGGGAAAGGATAGAGAAACTGCTTCAGCTTCTTTTGTTCTGCCACAGATGTCTTACTGCCATGGGCAACTCCCTTCATCTATCTATCCACTGATATCTAGTCTCATACTGATAGTATTCTGATGATAGAGAAATACCTTTTCAAAAAAGTATTTAAAGAGTGTAGATAAGAGATTTGTATAAATTATAAAGATTTTTGATATAGCAGGGTATGTGACCCTTTTCCACAGCTAGGCATTTTGGTTACTATGCTAGAGATTTTGGTTACTATGTGTTTTCCCCAGTCTTGGTACATCACGAATTTTACCTACATTTGTAGCGCCCTAGCTACCCATTTTGTTGTTTGGTCCTTACATGTACATAACAATTTGTGATACCCTAAGAGAAAAAATCATTGAGGAGAGTAGTGAATTGAACTTGGGTCTCCTAGCACTAAACTCTGATCCAGCTTTCTTTGATCTGAAGGGGCAGTGCATCTCATGCTTCCTCTGAGGTACCAGAAGGTCTTTGCTGGCATTAGGTTGTGCAGCCTCATATAGACATCCTGTGGAGTTCCCTGTTCCAACTCTGTTCTCTTCAATGGCTAAAGTGTCAGTGTTCTCCTTGTCAATGGTGGACTTACTTCCATGAGAGATGCTGTCTTGCAGGTGTCTCCTCAAAAGAGTAAAATAGGAAAGATTGATACAAGTTGCAGGTGTTAAATCCTATTTGTTATATGTTGCATAGAAATAAGGAACTGGGAAGAAACATGAAGCCTGGATTTTCTGCAGTGCAGGATTGCATCTGGTATATCATTAAGATGGTGTAATATGCATCTAAAAGTATATCAGAATTTTACAGCAGTATCTATTGCTTGTTCTTCTGTTACTTTAATATTTTACAAATTATATCAAGGAACAAAAACATTTCTTTAAACCCCTTTTTTAAGGAAAGAAGGAGAGAAAAGCTTTTTAAAATTAATGTATAGGTTATGATACATATTTAACAAAGCCTGGGAATTCCAAAGTGTAGACAACCATTGTCTTGCCTTAACCAAGCGGTGTGAGTAAAGGATACAGTGTCAGCCTTAACTCTGAATTTTCCTGGCTTCTGTCACTTCATGTCACAACCTTAGCATTAGTAATATACATTTTTTTTTTGTCGAGGAACAATAGCTAAAATGTATTTTGACTAGTAAAATTAAGAAGGTGACATGTAAATCATAGAAGTTCACTGTTCAATAGTAATGTGTGTCACCTTTTTTAATACAAGTGTAATTTTGAGTACTTGGTAACTACTATCTATAGCTACAGAAATATCACCACCTCCTGCCTTTTGGCAAGAATCTATATTTTAAATTTTATATAAAGACTACATAGTGACAGAGAAGGAAAAACTTTTTCGCTGAGCATTATACTTTAGTATAGAGCAGGAACTAAATATAGTGGCTATGTCATCACAGCAGGGTTGCTTTGTGGCAAAAAATACAAAAGAACTCCCCCCGCCCAAAACAAAACCAAAAAATCCCCAAAAACTGAACAATGCAAAGAGATATATATTGTTGCTGGCACAGTCCTTAGATAGATGAAGATGGTTATAGAAGCAACTGGTTACAGGAGATCATATCTTGAGCGATAATTGGACCTGAGCAATGTAATTTTGACCACTGGGACCAGTTTTGCTAACTCAATCTTATTTTAACTGAGGTTGGAGGAAGCTATGAGAAACCTGAAATACCAACCCTGTGAGAAGGTTATACACTTAAACCTTAACTGACCAAAGTTTGGCACTTCTTTCTTGAGTACAGCAGCTATACTCAGGCCTGTTGGCAAGCCTTGTGTATTTCCCCCTAAGGAGGTGTCAAATCCATTTGCAGAGAAAGGAAGGAGTGAGCAGAAGAAATCTGGTAGCTCAGGATGGTTAATTTGGTCTCTGTCCTGTCTTCTCTCTTTTGCCTTTGCTTGATTCATACCAAGAGATGGAAGAAGAACCCTGAGGGTTGAAAGTGCACCTTTCATGCTGTTCTGGGAGGGACTAATAGGACTATGAGGAAAACTATAGTTCTGAGGGCTGGGGGAAGATGGGTAATTGGGACAGGGAGAAATCAGGCTGGTTTTGGGCAAGAAGATGTGTGGACATTAGTAGCAAATAAATAACAGGATTATTGTTTTTGAACTCCAAAACTCAAATAGCTTGTCAGTAGAAGTCTGTTAGAGGCTTGTGCAGAGCTCAATTTAATAAGGATTATTGGACAATATTAGTTGTGCATTGTTCTTACAGAAGCATAGCTGTTTGGCAAAAAGAGTAGCCCATTATAACCTAGATTTTTGTTTTGAGTTTTTTTTAACTTCATGGGCTAGTTGAGCTACAATGTAGAACTGAGTCAAGTTCTGGAAGTCAGTTCTCTGCTGTCCTGATCATATTAGCACTCAGCAGAACTTGTAAGATAATATCTATGTGTAAAGAACTGTTTTCCAGCTGGTTAATTCATGTACGTCTGTCAATTCCACTTACAGTCAGTGAGTAAACTGATCTAAGATTCAGGACATGATCTGCCCCCTCCCAAGTTAGGGCTTTCCCCTGGCTATTGAAATATGATCCCCTTTGCTGAATCACAGTGTGTTTGCAAAATAGGGCAATTTAAATTTAAAGGGTTGTACTGCCAGCTATCATATTACCAGGTGATTCTGGGCCCTGCATCTGGGATATTAGAGTCTAAAGTCCTCAAAAAAATGATTACTACTTGTACACAATTTGGACAGCACTCTAATGACTGAAATATCCTGTGGAAAGGAACATTGCCACCTCTAGTACCATCTTGTGTTTTAGTACCTTAAAATGAAAGGGGAGGAGGGTCTTAAGCCCAGTCACAAAGTGCAGAGATTGTCCTGTAGCTACATTAGACATGCTCTGAACATGTAATTGAACTGGAATGTTTGGAGATTTAACCAGAAAGTTACTTAGGGAGGATCTTTATTAGGTCTCCTGTAGAATAAAAGAAGATCTGCCCTGATTCTTTGTGAAGAGTAATGGATGATTTGCCAAGTTTGGGGGAAAATTGCTGGCAATTCTGCAGAATTTAGTGTCCAGTGGTTAAATTACAGAGATTTTTGTTCTTTTGTGGATTTGGACCATAGTACTTGTTTGTGACATGGTTCTGTTTTGTTTGTTGGGTTTTTTTTTTTTTTGGTGGTGGTGGTGGTTGGCTTGGTTCACTGAGGGACAAATTCACAAAAATATTTACATGCTTACTTATCATTTATTTATATAATAAACTTTGTAAGTCTGGTCTTGAAAGCAAGAATCATGCTATATCATGGTACTGGTGCTGAAGTCTGTGGAGTCTTACTCTGTCTGTGGAGTAGAATAAGGTCACACACAATGTAGATAGTCTGTTCTGTATGTGAGACCAAGAATCACCATGGTTACTTATCCGATATTCTTCATGCTTTCTCTCATGCTTGTGTGCACACTCTCTCTCTGTTTTTTGCTTATACTGAAGATTCTAAATCTCCAGTGTAAAACAATTTTCTTTGTGAAATAGTGGTAAAAACATTTTGAATGGTTATATCTTTGCAGCAGTGATGTATCCATTAGTATCAAGAAGCAGTGGCTGACACAATGTGCTGGAACTGCTGCTGGTCACCCAGAGCATGCTTCTTGACCTTTACGCCCTGCTTGTAAAATAAGCACTGCTTGCTTTATTAATGTGAAACAGTTATTGCTTGCAGCACCATTTCCCTCATTATGGGACTGTACGTTTCCTACAACACTGGCAGCCTGCTATCTAGGTGTTAATTTTTGCATGACTGCAGGTAGGAGTTCCTATTTAGTACTTGACAAGAGACTCAGGATTTAAGTCATAAAGCTTCATCCTCTTTAGTGGTTCCATTTATAAGCTAGACTTCCTGGTGTCTCTCACTTAGCAATACGGTGCTTTTAGTGACTGCTGAACGGTGAAGTATTAGCAGTATAATCCAACTTCATAAATATGTGTTTATATACACATAACATCTTAAGAATAAACAATAAATAATCAAACAGATTTTTTTTCAAGTGGAATAAATATTAATGTTCAAGTATAACTTCCTGTTCCTTGTCATATCACACTGACAGTGAGGTTTGGGCAAACACCCATGTGAACTTGTTATGTAGAGTAGATTGCTCAGCAGTTAAGTTACTTCTACAGAGCCTAGTCTACTAGTATTTTAGATTCCAATTTCTATTTAGACACCAAAGCACTCATGTGAATCTATGGAAAATTAGGCACCAAATTAGGAGTAAAGGTTTGAAATGCTTTTGCATGCATGGAAGACCTTTGACAACATAGGAAATAAATGATTTTTCTAGTGGCATCTTAGCTTAGTTTGTGGCACTGAGTATGTGGCTATTCTTAACACATGTGGATTGCAGGTGACCTTGCTTTTCTTGCCTGTGGCCTTAAAGGACAGAATGATACAGTGGTGTATTTTGGGAATGTGCTTCACATAGTACTGCTACTATTTTGTTTTAATCTACTTAGCTTTCTTGCTTGCTGCAGTTAAACTATTGATTTTTATACTGCTGCATTTATAATGTGTGCTCATCAGTTAAAAAAAAAAGAGCAAGGAAGCTATGAGATGGTAGGCAGCTAAAAGAGAAGTTAGGGGAAGAAAAGTTTTTCAAGTGAAAAACAAACTTTTTTTTTAAGATGCTTTGGAGTGGATTTTCAGTAGTACTTACTAAGGAAAGAGGATCATATGTATGGAATAGAATGTAGGATTTTTAATAAGGAAAGTAAGGTTTGAAACAGCCAATAGGAATATGGACATGTAAAGAATAATTAGAGATAGTCTTTAAACAGCAAAGAGTAAAAAATTTTGCACTGTTCATATCATTCTGTGTTGTGCCTTTTGCTAGGATTTTACACATTAAGATTGCCATGTATTGCTTAGTATTGTTAATACACGGAATCCTGGCAAAAGGTTGACATTGTAATGGTTCTAAAGGACCCATTTCAATGTAAATCCGAAGGGTCTATCAATGTGCAGAGGATTTATGTGGGTGAGTCCCATTAATGGTAATGGGGCTTATGTGCCTAAATCTCTTCTGCATTGATGGGAAAATAGACTCCTTAGTATGCAAAGTCTCATTTAAAATCAAAAAGCATTTGCATAAGATCCATACATAGCATGAAACTCTGTGTGTTAAAAACAGTATAAAAAGAAGATAATACACCTTAACTACTTTAGTGGATAAATACTAGTGTAAAAAGAATATTCTTTATGTTATGCATTTTACTTTTAAAAATTGAAGCAATATTTACAAAATTGTCCCCATTTATTAGAAATCAAAATAGTTGGTTTTTGGCTGATGTGTATGGTTGCTTTTTACACGAGTGTAGTTGCACAAAATAATTCTGTATAGTTGCAGAAATGTTGTACTGTGTTCATGTCCTTTCTGCATGAAATATTTCTTTTTAAATGACATAAAGAGTACAAGCAAGAACCAAGAGAGTTTTGCAGTCTCAGTTCTGCTCAATTCTCAAAGCCAATTGATCTAATACTCTCAAACAAGATTATTTGTGTCATCTTTTATTTGAAATGCCAAACAGTACTTAAAAAGTCATTGTGTGTCACTGATCCTCAGAACTCCAACCTTTGATACAAAAAGATTTAGCTTCGTATTAAAAAGTGTCTATTGCGTGTGTATGTGCAAGCTGAATTGCATCACAACAGCAAAAGTTAAACTGTCCTATTACGGCCGAAGTCTGAAAGTACAGAAAATATGAGGTTTCCAGCAGGTGTCACTGTTGGCAAATGCAAAATGAAAACTACATTTTTCACAGCTTATGTAGAGTTAAAAATATTTTGTAGGAGGTGATGTACCTCAGTGTTTTGTTTTCTATTTTTTTAAATCTCTTCTTTGTGATATTTAGCAGTTTATTCTGTTAAACTCTTTAGTATATATTGCTTATCATAAAGAGGCTCAAATGGACGTGAATACATTACAACAAAATGATAATATTGCTTGGAAAGTATCTTAAATATTAACGGCCTACTTTGTTCTTTGCTATCTGCCTTCCAGATTTGCAGTGTTTTACAAACTAAGTATGAGCATGAACAATTTAATTATTTTGTTATTCCTATATTTTTTAAGTGGGTGAAGGAAACGTCTAAGTTGATTTTGCTAATGCAGGCAAGAAGTGGCCTGCAGAATCATGGGGCTTTAAAATTTTGTTTTAATTGGAGGAGGAACCTGGATTTAGGTAACTATTTAAATTTTTTAAAGTTTTGAGTACGTGTGACTATACCAGGTTCCATCTGCCTGAAGGAGGAGAAGCTGTATGATCCAATGATAGCAGTGACACTGGGTAATAACCCTGATATAATTACATCACACTCAATACAGTCACATTAGGAATGAATTTGTATTCATATGTGTTTTTTGAAGGAAAACTTTCCTGGTTCTGTTTTTGTGAACAGGTGACTTAAGTGAAGGATCTACAGCTGTTACATGGAAGGGGAAAACAGCATGCTCCATTGCAGCACCTGACTGCACAGGTAAATTGCATCAGAGACTGAGGTATCAGCTGAGTATTGTTCATCCAGTAGTAATCAGCGCACCTCAGCTGACAAGAATAGTCAGTAGTTTAAAATAGTCAGTAGTTTAAAACCAAGCAGCCTTCACAAGTAAACTATGGAAAGATGGGGGAAAATGCACCCTGAAGCTTTTCAGCTAAATTCATCAGGTGCTCTGAGAAGGAGGGATGGCAGAAGGCGCTATGTTTTGTCTACAGGTTGAGTTACAAGCCTTAGGAAATGAAGTGAGGGGACTGCTCATGCTGACTTCTCTCAGCATGGATGCGTTGGAGGAAAGGTCTGCCTCTGTTGGTGTGCGAAATGAAAGCATTGCTTTCCTGATAGCTACTCCCTACTCCTCCAATAGCATCATTTTGGTAATGTACCTGATGCTTTTTGCCTTATTTTCTTTTTCTTTTTTTTTTTTTTAGTTGTTGCAGAAATAAGGGTCCTATAATAGCAGTTTGTATGTAGCCCAAATGCCTATCTCGGTACTTGTGAACTCAGTAGTGGTGCACAATAACATGATTAAATATTGTTATGGGTATATAAAGTCAGAAAAAAAAAAATCAGATGTTTCAAAATCTGGTATCCTTGTAGCTTGTTAAGTTAACAGAAAACAAGCAAACAAAAAAAAAGAAAATGGAACAGTTTTATTAAAATGGGCAGAGTGTGGAATAACCTTGTCTTCTGAAGTCATGAACACTTGTATATGTTGTAGTTGCTATATTTGTACCTAAGTATATGCTGAGTGAACACACCTTTAGCACTCTGTTCCTACTGTGCTAAATTTGCAAGCTCATTTGTTTCTTATAAAGTGATTTTGACAATTAATGTTTTTTGTTATCTTAATCTAAAAGAGATTTATCACATAAAAGCTTTACTTTCAATAGAAGTACACTTACAGGAACCAGAAAGTGGCAGGTAAAAAGGCCCAGTTTCCTGGATTCTACAATGAGCAGTATTAACTTATTCAATTTTATTGAATTTTATGACTCGGTAAATTTGTACTTGTGCGTATCATAATGAGACTAGTTTTCTTAGCCGTTGCAGGATCTGGTCCTAGACAAATTTGGATACATGTAATGTTTATATGGGGAAGAATACCTCTTTTTTTTTTTTTTTTTTTTTCCTTTTGCTGTATGTGTTGTGTTTTTTGCCTGCTTCCTGATGACTTTGTATCAGTTTTACTTATCTCCATTAGAAATTTAGGGAGCTTGTTAAATTCAGGAGCTTAGCCTTCTCTTTCTTGAATATTTTATTCTTTACATTATTAATGTCAATTTCGCAATCAATATCTGCTGCTCAGGAGAGGAGGGAAAGGCAGGGAGAGCAGTGCTATTCTGCTCTTCAGATTTGCAAGGGATGTTTTTGAATAATGACTTCAGCAATTAAGTCTTTAGAGAGCTTTCCATTGTGCTTTGTGCAATTTATTGTGCCTTAAGAACACACATGCTGTTGTGTTCAGAAAGGTCCTGGGTTTAGGTACAGAATATAGAAAGAGATACATAGAAGTAGTGAATTGCTGCTGGTTTCAGTGTATTATGAAAATCTGAATAATTCTAACTAGGGAAAATGTCATCTTTTGAAAGCAGAGTCAGCCCTGAATCCCTTCTGGAAACGTGATAATGGGCCTGAGAAATCTGGACTTTGTGATGTTTTAAAAGTGGACACAATGTGCAAAATTATAATATATGAATCTTGGTTAATCAGTGTGAAAACTAAGAAGGTGATGGTGAAGGGGAAAAGGGGGATCACTAAATGTGATGACTGTGACTTTTGTTGTACAATTTTTAACTGATGTTCCCTGCAGTTAGCAGTAGAATTGCATCTTCACGGGAAGTTGCTGAGGTCAAACAGGAGTAAGGAATGAGACAAATTGTATATGGTGGGCTAAGAAATCAATATGTGAGATTAAAGTATGACTTTATAAAATTAACTTCTGCCTAAATGTACTGTAGGATGCATAAATTTTTCAAATACAAAACAGTACAGAATAATACCCTGATGCAATGGTAACAAGTAAATGCATTTTTCCTGTGGGTGGAAATAATAATCCCACAATTATCCAGCAATACAAAGCAATCTGTAGGATAAAGAACTGTAGGATAAAGAAATACTAGTATAGTTCTTTATTTTACTTAAGAGAAATCAATTAGACTTTTCACTTTTACCACCTTTCACTTACTGTAGAATAAAGTGAAAAATTAATAGGCCTTTCATGCTTAGCTCCAAATGAAACTGGTTTTTTGTTTTTTAATTTGTAAGAGTTCTCAGTATTGTCAGTCCTCTGTATACTTAATCAATATGTAGATCATGTATATGGGCTTTTATCAGATATGCTATGATACTGCCAGAAAGGGCATTGTGTGTAACACTAAATAGTTCAGTCCTATCAGTCCATAATTTTATATCCAGTTAGCCTCAATATATGTGCATGGAGTACAACTCAAATGAAGAATTGTGTCAAGTGTACTTGCTTACTTCCCAGATACTTTTCTAGCAGTAATCCTATGAAAATCTGATGTAAACATTTTAAAGAATGGATTGCTGACTAGGTGCTGCACATATGGTTGCACAGAATATCTACCCTAAGTAGTTCCTACGAAGGAAATAAGTAGTTCTGATGAAAAATACTTTAATTATACATAAGTGCAATCTTGTTTATTCCATAAACATTCTAGTATTACATTGAATTGTCCAGTCTTTGTGTATGTCTGTTTTAGCAGACCATGTGGCTCTGTTTTGAAAACTCTGACTCTCCTCTTAATTTTTGATTCTCAAAAATATGGGTAGTACTTTAATCATCTTTCTTACCCTTATCATCAGAATCCTGTGTGGTCTGATGTACTACTTCCCCTTTTGTACATGTTGGGCAGCCATTGTGAGAATCCCTTTCATATTCAGCTTTTTGGTGAATAATTTACTTTCCATTGATTTGTGAATTTTTGGAAAGGTTAAGTATCTTAAACTTCTCGCCTAATACAGTGCTCAATGTTATCACTTAATGTGGTAACTTGTTACACAATATTGGGGGGCAAATCCTAGGTTTATGTTTAAAATATGTGAACTGGAGGATAAATTGTATTTCAGAGGCAAAAGTCTTCAACTGCATTCTTGGTACTTGGTTTTCTCTAACGTTTGTGTCTTAGTTCTACTTCAGACTACTTACACGCTTTAATCAAATATGGTGAAAGCAGGCATGCTTGGCAAGGTATTTTAAACAAGTTCTTTATGTCCTGGTACTGGAAGTCCTCTTTCTGCTATTTTTAAGGTACATTTATGAAAGTGTTTAATACTGGGTTTTTTCCTTTTCTCTGATAAAATATGTGCACTGAATGTACATCATAATAATTCAGTATTAAATTCAAAGGGTTTTGCAGGTTGAAAGTGGGATTTCAGTCACTTAGATATTCTGAAATAAGAATGGTTAGCTTTTGTGCTGCTTCACTACAGAAAAACATGTTATAATCTAAGTATACTTCACTAAAGAAAGCACCATTTGATGACACTTCAGGAATTCCATGCCCATTCATATGTCTGAGCCATAAAATTTTCCTGATGAAGCAGGAATTTCTTAACTTTTTACCTCTATTCAAAGTCATATTTGGGACTAGAAACAAAGAAGAGCAACCACTGCCCTGCCAGTTACAGTAACTTGTTTCATTTTCAAAGGAATTGCTTTTTTAAAATAGCTCTGACCACAGCTAGAAAAGGTAAACAGTGTTGCTAGGGTCATGTTTGAGGGATTTACAACACACAGGGGCTAAATAGTGAGACTAACTGTAAAAAGAAAGGGAGGAAGGAAAGAAGGAAGGAAATGCAGGTAACAGAAAGCCAGTGTACTGTCTGAAAGTATAAAATCTGAAATCCAATGACTTATTTTCAATAGCTTGTGACTGAAGTCCTACCTGTTCCTTGTCTGAAATCATTGGAGCTGCTGAACAATGAGGAAATTATGACATCTTTTGACTATGTGGGTATGAAAAAAGTTGTAGCTCTAGCTGCCCTGTGCTTTCTTACAACAGTTACCTCTTTTGTGACTGCTCAAAGAAGGATTTTAAACCTTGTCATTTGGCTACCCCTGGATTTTGATGAATATTTGATCTGATAAAGAAATAGACTCTTCTAACATTGCTTTTATGTTTTTTAACATTAGCTAAAATGAAGCCACAACTTGGAATAGTAAGAAGAAACTTAGAATCAGTTAGTGCAAACAGTCTATAGAGATGTCCCAATGTGTTTATTAAAAAAAAAATCAAAACACTTTATATAAATGCAGTTTTTAATCAAATTATATATCTTTTCAGTTTCTAGACTTTTGAAAAGTAATTTTGTCTTCTTAAAATAGTGCAACCTGTTAAAAAACATAGTTGTTAGTGTTCAGACTGTTAAAATCCACTTGAAATAACATGGCAGTCTCATTTTTACAGTAATACTAGGTTGTTAATTACCTGATCTATCCAAATACTGAGATTATAGTTAAAATGGTTCCGAGTAGGAGGTGATAATGATGTACTGCCTGTTTTACAACACATTATATGCAGTGCACATTAATTCCATTTTTTAAAGAAAATATTCCATTGTACCAAAAAGCTCTCATTTTTAAGAGTAAAATCTTTTTTAGTAAAGCTAACTTTATTCAATAGGTCTATAATATACAATACTGTATCTGGCAATGAAAATAATCACAGGTGTATGCATAAGAAGATGTGTACTATTAAAAAACAAAGAATTAAGAAAGAAAAAAAAATAGTGGTAAGAAGCATCTCTTCAAATTTAACCAAGATGTCAAAGGCTTATATACTGGTTTGATAAAAATAGTGAAAATTTTATTTTGTTTCCTTATCTTGTGTTTACAGCATAGTTCTTAGCTACACTTGGATATTGGTTTGTGTAGATACTGGAAATAACCAGAGATTGACTATTTCTCACATGACTGCCCAGAGTGAGCCCTGTGGTGCCCACCTTAACTAGTTAAAGCCTTTCTGGGCACACTCACATGAACTGCAATGGCAGATGTACCATTCTGTAAAGAAAAAACTGTACTTGTCAGGCAAGATGTGACTATTCCATTTCTGCTATTTTTGTAAAAATGAAGTCCATGTGCAAACATATTTTATTTACCTGAGAGCTGCATGGGGTTTTGTAGCTTTTGCTTGGGCTTTTTCTTTCCTTGAGAAACTCAAAATGTGTGTTTTTAAAAAGCTTGTAGGAGAGGGACAGAAACCCCTAGACTTAAAGCTTGGTGTTCCTTTATCATCCATCCATTTAACAAGATCCAGTAGCCTTGATCTTGTAAGTCCTAAGTCAAATTTCTTGAGAAATACAGGAATCTGTTTTCTCTTATGTAGCCTCACCACTGCTGTCCATTGTGCTAAGTAGAAGGACTTCTTTTGAGACTTGGATTGGGGTGGTTTTTTTCATAGCTTAGGCATTTGACAGAGGAGTTCTGGTTGTTTTAGGAACCTGAGTCTCAAATTTTCAATGGAGAACTATATGTGGGATACTTAAGTGTTTTAGAATATTTCAAATTTATCTTATTAGATGAGCAGTAAAGATAATAGCTTAATCTAGGAAGAGATAAAGTAATTCTGTGGGAATAATTTAAAGTTGGGCTTTATAGCTGTCATGGTGACTATTTCAATTTTAGGACAATTAAAAGAGTGTTCAGTCTTGTATCTGTCATTTTTAAGGCTTAAGTAAGACTAAAACTATAAAGGATGTTAAATTTTCTCTTTCCAGGTATTTTCTGGCACTTGGGAATTGCCAAATGATTCTTCATCTTCTTGTTTAAATTGCCAAGAGGGTGGACCTTGACAGGAGGGAGTTAACTCTAGCTGCCATCTGGGTGCCTTCATTTTTTTTAAATTTATTACTTGAGGTAGTCAAAATGGATTTTATTTTTGAAGAGAAATGTCAGTATGCCTTTGACATTCTGCAGGAAAAGATTTCAAAAAAGCTAGAAAATAGTTTCTATTGATATAGCTTCAGATGTTCCCTCTTGTTTACTGTAGTCCCTAGAAGTAAGGCTGGCAAAGACTTTGCAGAATGAGGTCGTTCATTAGCTAAATGCATAGCTCTAGAGCTAGGTCTTATAGTTTGGCTAAGTGGTATTTGTATAGGGTGTGATACAGTTACTTTAAGTCTAACAGTGTTGCTCTGAGTCCCTTTCAACTGGTAAAATTCTTTGTAAGAAAGGCAAAAGAGTGTTGTGGTTAATTTAGTCGTTAATTTTATGCTTTCAAGTATCTGACTATACATAACTGAATAAAAATTGTTTGTTATGCAGTAAGGTACATACCGATGTCCAGGTAGTGCTAAAGAGCAATGAGAGATTAGGGACATCAATGTTGCCATATTTTCATATTTCCTTTTGTTTACATAATCTAAACATTCTCTACAAGCATAGCACTAAAATAGCAATATTTTTTGGAATTATAGACATGTCTAAAATTCATTATGCAGTAAACATATTCCCAAGGATGACTAATGTGCTTAGAGGATTCTGCATAATGAGTGCTTTGCATTTTATAGATTTGATCCTGAGAGAGAAAAAGATCCTTGCACAATTTCCTGAGCACCTTAATGCATCAGCAGAGAAACTAGCAGTTACGATCCTGGTGTCTTTTAACATCATGCGTTCTACAGGATAGTCATGTGTATATGCTTAAGAAACATCATTCTTCAGGATGTTGTCAGGCAACTGGGCAGAATGTAAATTACGAGCAGTAAAATATATATACAGTGACCTTAGTTTTGCTTATGTGATGAATCGCCTTTCTTTCAAGAAACACATGAGAACTGTATGTGTTTGTCCAAGGACACTATATAGTCGTTCATGTATACTGGGAGGAGGATCCATGGGAAGAGAGGAAAAAAATATATAAATTAGAGGCACATGATAAGATAGTGTACTACTCACAACTTGAAAGGATACAAGCAGATAACTTGAGCAGACCCTTCTGGCATTTGAATCTCAGGTTTTGCAGATCTTCTGCTTTTTTTCCATTCAAAATGCCTAATAAGCTTTGAATTAATCTTCAAGATTTCTGTCAGTTCTTTTTAAATGATGTAACATTTCTTTGTTTTGTTTTTGTAAGTTAGCGAGTTTGATTTTTTTTTTTGTAAGAAAGCATTTGCAGTCATAATTGAGAGATATTAAGCTTAGTGTTAATTAAAGAAGTTGATGTGAATATCTGATTGAGTCCTGAGAGGGTTGCATTTTTCCCAGCTGTGGGAGAGATCCCATTAAAAGATGAAAAATCTATGTTAACTGCATGAGTTAAGTGAATTTGTAGTACAAACATGAAAGTTTTTAAGCTTTAATAGTAACATGTTTTATGGTCTTGGATGGCTTTAAAACACTGGTAGTGTGATGAAGAAACTGATGATTTTTAGAAAAGTGATGAGTTTTCTTTTTGTAAGAGTCAAGAATGCTTGACTATTTACTTGCGTTTAGTAAAATACTAGGACATTATCCCCTCCCTCCACAGCTTTTTCTTCAGCATGCTTTGGAGAAATAGAACAAGAAAGGATATATAAGTAACTTCGGAGACATGTAAGGCTGGTTCATCACTTATTTTGAAGTGACACTTGCTACAGAGTTTCTAAATAAATTTCTTCATTTGCAGACTAAATTTCCCATTTTCTGTTGTCATTTTCAGTGCAATTTTATTCAAGACCAAGACTCAAGTTGACCTTGCTTTGTGGAGTTTAAGGGTTGGATCAGATAATTCCCAAAATTGTCTTGCAACCTAAATTATTCTGTGATTACAGTTTGAAGTTCATGTTTGGATCCAGTGTAGTAGAGGACATGTCTGGCTTTGGGTTCTGAAACTAGTTCTAGTAACCTGATATTAATGGAGGACTCTCCATTACGTGAGGCATTGATCCTGAGGTCTCTCTTAAGGATTTGTGGGGAGGGGCTAGCAGTCTTGATTATTTATTTTTTTAACAGATGATAATATGAAACAATTAGGCTGCTCTACCTAAATCTAATTATTTTAGAGAACGTGCAGGATTTGCATGCTCTCATGCATAGTTTCAGGAAATTAGGAACAGTTTTCATGCTATGGGAAGGTGGTTTTTAAGTGTCGTTAAGTTGCTTGGAAATTTCCAAAAGTATAATTTTGGAAGTCTAGAGAGAAAGAAAATATCCTTCTATCCTTCCTTCCCATAACGGAAAGTATCTTTGTTTCTTTAAAAAGTATTAAAGTGCTTTCCCTAGTAATTGTTATCTTGCTACATTACCCAGTGCCCTATTAAGTATGAGTCGGACATAAATAATAAAGTTGAAAGACTTGAACAAGTCATAGTGGTTTTGGAGTTTAGTACATTCTATGGCAAGCCTAATGTTTTATAAAGGCAGTAACAATCATCTGTATATTTACTGCTATGTATGGTTAATAAGGCTAATACTGATGCTACATATACTGAAGGCATATATATGCCTGTATCAAATATTTTATGATGCATAGCTTTGAATTTGTCTATGATTTGTAGAATTTATGAAATTAATGTTACAACAATAAATCTAAGAGCCTAGGAAGAGCATAAGAAGAATTGAAGTACTACAATGAAAATATCCAGTATTTCAGTTAATTCAAAATAAATAGGGAAATTAAATTTAAATTTTTTTAAAGAGTCCTTGAATGGTTTGTTGATTAGAAACTAATGTAAATCCTTGTCTAAGATAAAACACCAAACAGGCAGCAGCTGCTGGTAATTGGTGCAAGTAATTGTAGAGCCAATAAGTTGAAGAAGTGCTTATTAAAAGAAACTGCCTTCCTATCTGCTCATAAGTTCAATTGAGTAATGCACTCTACATGTGGTCTGACGGTAGGTAAATTATACACCTGATTTAAAAACACTCCATCCATAAGAGCTCCTATTTTGCTCATCCATAAAATTTTTACTTTCTTTATTACTAACTACTTGCAGCAGCATATGGCATAATATCTATCAAATTAGGCTTTGAGGACATCTTAGACTGGCACCCTGCTGACTTGAAACATGTGCTTAATGCATATTGCAGTGGTTTTAACCCGTTAAGTGCCCCTAGGATAGGGTTTACATTCTCAAGGCAAGAATGCCCATGTGGCCTCACAGACACAGTCTGCATACTCTCCTCATCTGCTGGCATCCCACCCAAAGTTATGAATTTGCCTTAATATGACTGTTGCACAGCTATCATTTAAAACTCATTCTAAAGAAACATTGAGGCTACATCATCTTAGTTTTGATCTAATAAGAAAATAAATGGATTTGAGAGAGTTGTAATTCCAGCTTAAGAATAATTTAAAAGAATATTAAATTAAAATTAAGCCACACTAGTTCTTCAGCACATTAGTATGCATGCAAATAGCTCTGAAAATAAGTGCATTAGTTTGAAATCATCTTCTAGTAAGTTATTTGAGGTAATATTTTGCACTCGTCCTAAAGATAGGTGAGTTTCTGCTCACATAAATAATGGCATACTTTTGGCTTGCTTGAAAACCAAAAAAAAAAAATCCTATTTTCTTTCAGCTCCAAATTTTTGTCTTCAACTTAAAGCAACACATTCACAGGCACCTTTTTCTTTAAAGAAGCTGTAAGAATTCTGGTGGTCTACAGGTCTGAAAATGTTCTGGTGTGCCTTTGACAAGTGATGCACTGTGGGTAAAACCTGAGGAAAAGCTGCTAAACTGCTAATTAAATATTGGGGAAGAGTGGGATAAAAGCATCTGATTCAACAGTCACAGAAGAGTCATTTGGTTGGTTTCATTGTGGGTTTTCTAAAAGCTTTCAACGCATTCTTTGGAAACAATTTAAAGTCTGAATACCGCTTTCCCTTACCTCTTGATAGCAATTTTCAATGGAAGTTTTCCACTGGAACTGATTAAGAGGTTAGAGATTTTATTTTTAAACTGAAATAAACATACACTCCAAGTTTTTGCTGCAGCCCTAGGGCTAACCTGGTGATGTGACTTATTCTAGTTCTTTTTATTGGTAGTGACTTTCTTGAGGATATTCAGACAAGATTAGTGCTGAAAAGTTCTGCTGAAAAGGTTGGAATACAACCTGAGAAAATTACAGTCATACTGCTGATGGACATGCTGTACTGCATAAGCTGAAGTCCTAGGAAAAGGACCCTGTGCCCATGTAGCTGATGGTGTTCTAGGAAGCAGCTGAATCAATGAGCTTCTTCTGTCATTGCAGATGCACCTCTGCTAGAGGGCTTTCCCAGGCTGCTCACCTGGCCTTGCTGCAATGGCCAAGCAGCTGTTCCAGTGTAGCATAAGCTTGTTAAAATGTTTAGGTGCACAGGTAACTAGTATGACAAACAAGTTAGCAAAAGAAATCTGGGGAAGTTAATAAGAGATATTGATATTTCTCAGTAATGATAATATTAACTGTTAGTTCTTATCCACACTGACATGAGTTTAGTTGAAATGCAAAAGGAAATGGGGGGGTTGGGGTGTTGCAATCACAAGTGTTTTTTGTAAGCAAAGAGAGGAAGGTAAATCGAAGGATGTGGATACTCAGGTTATGGAAGACTAGGCTGGAGTAGACCATTTAATAATGGCAAATGTAATGTGCTTACTGTAGGGGAGCATATCCCTCTCCTATTGGGGAAAAAAGATCACTCATGTTTATCGTAACACAAAGATGTGCACCAAAGGAGTTTTGATACACATAAGGATGTGTTCAGACAAAAAACCCTGGTTTGCCCAGTGTCTTGTTTCAAACAGTGAAAGTGTGATTTCCCTAACAAAGCATAAGGTCAGGGCAAAAGTGTATGAAACTTCACTGATGTTCCTGCTTTTATTTTTTTTCTCAGACCAGCTGATTCTATTTGAGCTTTATGTCATTTAAGTAACTCTCATGTGATTACACTTCTATTCCCCCAGTCTTCCTTTGAGCCCATGTCCTGGGCTCAGCAGCAGCAGTCATTTTTTCTCCTTCTTGGTAGCTGGTGCAGAGCTGTGTTTTGACTTTCGGGCTGAGAATGGTTGCTGATAGCACCTATGTTTTTAGTTACTGCTCAAATGTTTACTCTGGCCAAGGACTTTCTGAGCCTCATGCTCTGCCAGGGAGGAGGGGAGGCCGGGAGGAAGAAGAGACAGGACACCTGACCCAGGCTAGCCAAAGAAGTATTCCATACCACAGCATGTCATGCCCAGGAGGTAACAGAGAGTTACCCGGAAGGGCTGGAGCTCTGGGGGGTTAGGATAGGTATCAGTTGGTACTCGGTCTGGCAGGGTGGGGTGAATTATCAGTCGGCAGCTGGTGAGGTGTCGTATTCTCTTTATGTGTTATTTCCTTTATCATTATTATTGTTATTGGTGGTAGCAGTAATGATTTGTGTTATACCTTAGTTATTGAACTGTTCTTATCTCAACCCATGGGAGCTACATTCTTTGGATTCTCCTCCCCAGCTCTCCGGGAGTTGGGGGAGCAAGGGGGGGCAGTGAGTGAATGAGCCTGTGGCTCAGTTTAAACCACGACAGCCCAAAACTTCTAACAGCCATAATGTTCTTTGTTAACAGGTTCCAAGGGTCTGTTACCCTTAATATAAGGAGCTGCCTCCTTTTGCTTTGAAGCTGGCTCCTATTGGCATCATTCAGTGCTGCAAGTTGCAGACAAATACTTCGATTACATCCTCTGATATTCTCACAGTTTGCATATATGACCTGTGCCCTGCATCCTCTGGAAGTGTGGGTCTTTTGATGACCTTTTGCCATTACTTGTTGCTATTGGAATGGAGCTGCTGTGTGGTGTCAATGGTTATTGTAAGCTAGTGACTATCAAGAAAACTGTCTTGCTTTCATTGTAGAAAAGAGACTATCTGGCACCTGACTTATGCCCAAATCTGAGCTTTCTTGATTGCACAGGAAAGGCTCAAAACAAACACTATTATTATATTTAAAATAGAATCACTATACTTTTTATCAAGTCTTTACTACCAAGTAGGTGACAAAGAAAGCTTAGTTTAAAAAAAAAAAAACAAACAAGCAAAAAACTTATACTTTTGAACCTTCACAACCTTTTGCAAGCAGGTTGTAAGAGAGATTTAAACCAAGAGTAATAGCAAAATCATACTTTCAACAAGTCTGATACCTATAGAAGGTGGTTTTAAGTGTTTAAAATTAGATGTTGAATGTGGACTAATTCCTGTGCATTCAAACTTGAAATCCAGCTGGGTGTTGGGTTTTAGCTTTCTGTGTGAGTTTTTTTGTTATTTCTTTGCTTTTTTTTTTTTTTAACTGAAAGGATGGATCATGTATCCTAATTAGATTTACCTGAATGTATTCATATCAGATTGTCTGTCCATTGCTGATCTGTAGTCTTCATCTACAAATTTCTGTCAGAACTGGAAGGTGAAATCTAAAGCAGTGTATTGCAGGAAGAAGGAATGGTGATGGAAACACAATAGCTCAAGAATAAGTTCATTTATACGCAAAGTCCCTTTGACTCAATATCTTATCTCTGACAGTGACCAGCAGTGACCAAGGCAAAACACTTGCACCATAATACTTATCCAGGCTGCTTCCTCACCTTCTGGCATTTTGTAGTGCTATATTCTGAGGCAGCAATGGGTTGGGGTTTTTTTCTGTAACCTTCAGTAGATTTTTATGCTGCTGTATCACATATTTTGCAAAGTTGTTCTTGAATTTTGTAGCTTTTTAATATCCCTCATCTCTAGCCTCTAGTCCAGATTTTTGCAGTCTTTATTGCTTTCTCTGCATTTTTAGTGTTTCTATTATGTATTTTGGGGAGAGAAAAGGAAGTAGTACAGTCAGTATTCAAGACACAGAAACACTGTGTGATTTCTTAAATTGTTCTCTCTTTTTTAAAATATTCACAGTTTAGCTGACTCTTTTGACTACAAGTGAAGCATTGATCTAGCATTTTCATAAAACAATCTATTCATAACTGGCAAGAGTCATCTTGGAACCTCTGTTTGCATAGGTAAATGAGTGTTTTCACTACTTTTATACACAATGAATTTCATCTGCCATCTTATTGCTCACTTACTTGGTACTGTAACTCCATGACTCTCCTATTAGGGATTTTCTTTTTTTTTCCACTAACCCTAGTAATCTAGTTTCTTTGAGTATTACAAATAGCATGGGCCTTATCACAGGTATTCATGAGCTGGTACTGTTGACCTCATACCACTATGAAAATTGTCTGCCTATTCATTATACTTTAGTTCCTTTGGATTTTGAATTTTATTTATGTATTAACCAGGTGAGACTTTTCTTTCTTACCTGGCAACTTGGTTTCTTTAATAGTTTTTTATTATGGACTTTTTTAAAAGCCTTTTTGAATTTTAAGACCTTATCATTTAGGTCTTACTCATGCATATCACTGTTTCATTTAGGTCTTACTCATGCATATCACTGTTTCATTTAGGTCTTACTCATGCATATCACTGTTGATTATTTTTAAAACACTGATGAATTTTGGAAATATTGGGTTTTGTTTGTTTCTTTAGTGGGGTTTTTTGTTGGTTTTGTTTTGGTGGCTTTTTTTTTTTTTTTTGCAAAAAGCATACTGATCTTTCCCTAATAGTTCTCATGTATTTATGTGCCTTTCATTCTGTTCTTTAAACTCAGGATTACATCATTATTTCTTTCTGGTCTTTGCTATGGAAAACAAATAAAATAAATAAAGGACCATCTTTCCCTGAGGGAAATATCACAAGTTTAAAGTCTTCCAAGCTAATAGGTGGTTTAGAGTCCTAAAGAAAACCCAAGAAAATACCTCTCGGGAAGATGCATTTCTTTTTCTGTCTCTTGCTTGTTCTCTTCTCTGGGATTTCGATTGCTTTAGAAGAAAACAGAGTTCTTACAATGTCATGAATATGGAAGTACATGAGGAGGAGATTCGCCCAAATCCTCTGCATTCCTTCATACATTACTTCTGTTCTCCAGTCGTTACTTCATATGTTACACTCGTATTTACTTACTAGTATACCATTCAAAAGAGAGCATCCAGTAGTGTGATTTAATGAGAGCTTGATTTGGCTTGATTTAGAAAAAAATTATTTACAACTTTTTTAATCTCTGATGTGTACCCTGGGTACACTTGTTTTTTTCCCCTTTGCAGCCTGTGGGGATGTTAAGATTTGTGCCAGAACAGGACTTTGGCTGTAAGGGTTTTTGGTTTGGTTTGTTGTTTTTTTTCTGGGGGGGGGGGGGGAGGGGGTGCCTTTGTTTTTGTTGGTTTTTTTGGTGGTTTGAGTTTTTTTTTGTTTGTTGGGTTTTTTGTGGGTTTGGGTTTTTGGGGGAGTTTCTGTTTTTGATTTGGTTTGGGGTTTGGGTGGTTTTTTTGTTTTGGGGGTTTTTTGTTTGTTTTGTTTTGTTTTTTAGTGTGTGTGGTTTTGGTTGGTTGGTTCTGGTCAGGGGATTCACTTGGATATTCTGTAGATCCTAATCAGGACCTCCTCTGTTGTCCTTTGGTTGTCAAGAGTTGCTCTGATATGTGTACAGAAATAGTCAGTTGTCCTGAAATACCTTCTGTTAATGTCCCAGCAATGCAAAGATGAAGGGAACATAGTGGATTATTGAGTGACAAGAAATTACACTATTATTTGAAATAGGATAAACTCAAGAGCTGAAAGGGGAGAGGTTAGATGGAATCAAAATTGGAGATCAGAAAAAAGCATGACACAATTTGGGCTGTGATAGTCTAGTGCTGGTGTCTCTATGATACTTGTAATATTCTGCAGATTCAGGCGTAGAGGGATGCTGCATATTCTGGAGTCCCCTACCCTTCGTGTCCTTTGACTGGTTTGCAGTTGCTGGTCCGCATGGTGACGGTGGTGATGCTACTATTTCCACTTTATTAGGTCACGTAATAGGGGGTTGTGCCGTGAACCTCAGAGTCTGAACCTCACTGAACACAAAGATTGGGTGATCAGATATGGTTCTGTGTTATAATTTTCTTTGTCCCTCTTGAAGTTATTGAAGAGTAGAAAATAGTGAAAAATACTATGTTTATGATTTCCAGCTTTATTCTTTATACCAAGCACTGTGTAACCTCAAGATGATGCCCTGACTCATAAATGGCATTGGTCAGACTTTCATCAGGTAGCTGCAATCAATTTACTTGACCAGGTCTTGCATATTTAGTATTTGCACCTATTTTGGCAACATGTGCAACTGTGTAGTGAAGGAAACTGCTGCTGGTAGTATTCCAAATTCATGTGTTACAAAAGGTTAAGCAATGTTAATTGAAGCGAGCAAGGAATTGTTGGAAGGGAAAGCCATTATCCGTAATAATGGTCAGTTACCAGTAAAATTCTGAAATTTCATGTTTGATTTTACTACTTTTAAAAATGTTTTTAATGCAGTCTTGATAATGTTAAAGATATCACCAAGAAATACATATTTAAATATCAGAATGTGCATGCAAAGCTTTCATTGTTGTTGAAATTAGATTGCAATAGACTACTGAATGGTAAGCGTTTATAGAATCAACACCTGAAGCACTGTTCACTAAGGACACGGATGGCAAAATTTGGGGGGTTTTGTTGTTTTAGGTTGGACAGGAAGTGAAAATGTTGTTAATTACTCTGAAAACAAAATTACTTTCCAATGGCTTTTAAAATTTGCATTTTATTATGGTCATTTAAATCCTTTAAAAATATGTTAAAGAATATGCTTTAAAAATATTTCTTACCCTTCTGTGAGGAATTGTTTTAAGAAACAAAACAAAACAATACTGAACTGCATATTGAAGTTTCCAGGCTGTGTTTCTGCACAGCAATCTTCTGAAAAACTGCATTTTTTTTTTTCCCCCACTCAAGCATGCATTTGAGAGGAATGAGTAGATCAGATAAAAAACTGAGATTCAGTTCAACTCAACCTTGAGTCACTCTGTGACTCTGTCTCTTTAAAAAGAAAAAAAAAAAAACAAACAAAAAAACCCACAAAAAAGCACCAAGGTGGCAAAATCAATACAAACCAATAATAACTTCACATTTGTGGAAGCAACATGAATGGCTCTCCAAAATATTGAGACACATCCAAGTACATTTTAGCAGAGCTGATATTTATCAGAAGTCATTTGCCCTCAAGCAGATGCTCTCTTTCATTGTGCTCCTGTCACAAATGACTAAGATTTATGACAGACAATTACAGCATCTGCAGTTAGCAGCCTTATAATCAGCACCATTATTTAACGATTGGTGCAATAAACTGACTCCTGTTACTGTTTATCAGATATCAGTCAGTTCTGGCTATTTTCTTCAGCTCCCCAAATCACAGTATGGTGCAACCACTGCCTTTAAATGGCTAGTCAGAAGCAGGCACATTTTCACGTTTTGTACAGACTGACGAGGAAAAAGAAAAGGCAACCAATTACATGTATGTATGGTGCCCTCTCATTTGAAATGCCTGTGTATGTATCTCTATACAGTCTAAAACCTCTTCAAAAAAAAAAAAAAAACAGCTTTTACTATTTCAGATAAGAGCTTCTATTTAAGCTTCTGCATGGGGAAAAATGCCTTCTATTTAAATATTCATATTTTAAACAGTGAATAAAATGTTGATATACTGGAGTAGTCATAGTCTCTTGCCTCATGAATTCTCTGTGTTTGAGGAAGGGACAACATCCATACATTATTCGGCCTTCCGAATGTTAGGCAAAGAACAGAATTGTATTTTAAACTCAGTAAGATACTTCTCAAGCTTTTAATTTTAATAAGACTCTCAGTCAAGGTTTTTTTAACCACTGTGTACAATTTGTGTTATGAGACTTCTATTTGCTGTGTATTTTTTCCTGGAAACCTTGTGAGAGGGAGCTGGATGGTGTTTGAGCAGCAAAGTATTTAAAGACTTCCTTGTGCTCTAAAAGCAAAGATGTCATTTCACTACTACATCCTGGCATTACTTAAACCAGTGATCATTAGGCATGATTCCCTTAAATAAATGCTGTTGTAAGCAAATGCTTTGTGTAACTTGGAGAAGACTTTGTCCGCTATAGCCTGAACACTAAGTTTCTTAAGATTTATTTTTGTTGTTGCAATGCCTGCATCTTGTCTCCATTAGTTCTTGTCAGAATAGGGAACACTTAATTTTTATTGATGTATTCAGAAGGATTAGGTGCTAAACAAGCATGCTTGTTAGAGTTTTCAAGGAAAGGATTGGCTGTTTTAAGTGACTAAGGAAAATAGATCAGGTTTTGTTTCTGCCAGTAGAAAATGAAGTGAAGGTAAATAGCTTTCCTGTTGTTTGGAACATGCAGATGAATCATTAAAAACACTTGAAATACTGAGCTGAACTGGCTTAGTACAGGCATTTCCTGATATGTGAAATATGCATATTTTAAGACCATGTATGTGGACTTGTGTATTAATTAAGGAAGAATGCACAGTGCTAATTATGTTTCTTGGTTCAACAAGTACCTCACCTGTTGTTACTTTATCTGGAATCACCCATATATCTAGGCAGAGGCAGAAGATAAAACTATTACACATGCCTTTGATTAGAATTTAATTTTTGGTGACAGTTTTGTAGTTATGTGACGGTGTGTATCCACTTTATTTTTTTACACATAAGCAGTTGCAATCTTAGCAGTTAAACAAAAGGGGGGCTTCATTTCAAATTTCTTTTTGACTAGAGCAGTCACAGTTACAACTGACTTCTTAAGGTTTTCAGTAGATCATAAGTGTATTTCTATTTTAAAATAATTTTAGATTAACTTTGTGCTGTTAGGAGAGAGTCTACTAAAACTGAGTGTATGAAACAATTTCTTGTCCAGATTTACCTGCGCAATGCTGTAGAAAAGCTGATATCTGAAAATTGCACCTTGGTATGTATAATTCTGATATTTAAGTCATTTGTGAACCCAGAATATCATCACGATGTAGTCATGGAGCAGTTTGTTTATGCTGATAAATATCTGCCAGGGACTACACAGGGATAACTGAATTATTTTTATTTTCAGCTGATGTAGATATTAAATGATATTTCAGATGATTAAGGGTAGATGATACACTTGGCAGAGTTTAGTCTTCTAACTCAGAACCATTTTTGAAAATTTTCTGAAGTACAAACCACCCTAGCAATCCTTTTGAAGTTGTTCACATAGTATAAATAAGAGATCATTAGATAAATTAAAGCGTGTATGAGACTACATACATAACTAAGTTCATACTGATGGACTAACTCTGCCAGGCAGACCTTTGCAGTGGCTTTAACTACTAGGCTGTAAAGCTGCACTAGACACAGCTAGTTAGTAATGAGTTGTTGTGGTTTTAGAAAAAGATAACATGACTATACCTGTCAATGGATGTTCAGAATGCTGTAGTGTGATTTGGTGCTAAAATCTGTGAAAGCTTCTAAGCAATTTATTCCTACTTTATATTAAAACAAAAACAAACCAAAACAAACAACCAAAAAGCCCCAAACAGTTAAATATCTGTGTGTGTGTGTGTGTGACCTTTTCTCCAATTTGTAAAAATCAGCAGAATCTCCTTCTGACAAGCAAATTTGTTTGGGAGCTTGCTTTTACTGAAGTAAAACCATTGGCCTCATTTAGGAGATCTCCAGGATGAGATGAATAGAACGATGAGCAAGTGCCACATACTTGTGCAATACCTGTGACTTTCACTAAAGGTTAATTCAAATAAATTTCTGGCCTTTTATTTAACTAAGATTGCTTTTAAAGAGAATGTGCCTCTTCTCATAACATATTGAAGAGATCATGCCTGTTGTAGCAATAGCTTATTCACTTGTTCTTCCTTCTATAGTTTGCAAAAGTAATTACGTGCACTGCTACTTTGTCAATGTGCTTCTCATGTTTCATATCTGTAGCCTAGAGGTAGCTCAGGTTTTAGATTCAGGTTTTCTGTTTGATGGGTGGGTTTTGGGGGGGTTGTTGTTTTGGTTTTTTTTTTTTGAGAGGGGGTGGGGTTTTTTGTTTTTTTCTCATTATATGCAGAAGCTTGCTTTGTCGGCTTGAATGTTACTATATCTAAGTTGTAATAACAGAGTATATCTGCTCTCTCTGCTTTTTCTACTTTTCAAATGGAACTCAGGAAAAAGAGGAAAGAATGACCCTGCAGCTGGGTGCCTTAAGTTATACTTTCCTTCTTCTTAGTGAAGTGTCTTCTAGTGTGCAGGGTATTTTTCCAGCTCCATATCTTCCTTTGTAAAATGTGTGAGTAGTATTACCCATGCCTCCTATCTACCATCTTTGTGTTTATAAGAACTTGTAAGCTATGAACAAGAACTTTGAAACTATGGATATCACATTGGAGCAGTGCTTTGTATAATAGTGTATTTAATTTGACATGAGCCAGTGTTAAATGCCTATAAAGATCTGTTCCAGAAGAACAGTAGGATGGCAAGCAACATATAGTATGCCTGAGAAGGCATTTGTAATGCTCTTATCATTGAGCACCTATTCCAAATCATCTCACTGTTAACAAAGAAATCCAGTGGAAAATCTGGAAAGTTAACACATTTGCACTTGATATTTTAAACTGGGACAAAAATTTTCAGTATTGTGCAGGGAGTAACTACAAGATAATGCACCAGTGTTTTTTCAAAATAGTAGTTTCTGTGTGATAGGGCTGTATCCCTGAAAGCATTTTCTTTTCCATAAAGCACTTAAGAAGTAAGAAGCAGAATGCGATATCCTAGTGTAATGCTGGGGCAACAACATCAAGAACAACCTTTGTGAATAGTGCTGGGAGTAAGGAATTATTAATGCAATTATCTCATAAATGGTCCTAGCAAGAGCTTTATTGAAATGCCTTATATAGTTGTGTTTTGGGTTGTTGGTTTTTTTTTATTTAAATTGGCTTGCAATTTGAGATTTTTTTAAAGTTTAACCTTTTAATTTATCCCTTTCCCTCCCCCAGATTCAAGTGTGTGATGAGCTACATGGGAGAAGGCTACTGATAACCAAGAGTTAATGTTAGTAAAAGGATGCTTAAATGACAGAGGCCATCCTTCCAAACAGAATTAAAATTCAGATTAGAATAAAAGCAATGTTTTCAATAATGGTTTTTATGTCCAACATTTCAAATCTTTACTCAAAACAGCTTTTTTAATCACATGCTCTGTATCAATCTTACTCTATAAGTTCCTAATTCTGGAACTGCAGAATGAAAGCTGTGTTTTGTTTCATCAAACTTCAGCTGCTGCAGTTGCAAAACTACTCTGAGTAGCTCGGCAGTATAACATTGTCACAATAGGTGCTATCAGTAAGTGCTTCTATACAACATTTGGTCTTCCACAAAGTTAGAACATGCCCGAGACATTTCTCACAGAAATGCACTATACAATCAATAAAAACTTGTAGTTGTAATATTTGTGTGATAAGTTCATTCAGTAGTTCTTAGAATTATGAATGTCGGGGGGGGGGGGAGGGGAGGAGAAATTCAGTGCAGGGACAGCTTTATTGATTCTGTATTTTGTCCTATAAAAAGATCTGAAATGGTTGTTCCAGCTGCCTGCTATGTCCTCGATACGCTGAATAACTACTTATTTTTGCTAGTGAATTAAGACATGAAATCTTTATTAAGAACCTTGATGTTCTTTTAGTGAAGAAAGGTAATAGGTTTAATCATTCAATTACTAGATCTCTTGAAACTAGAAACATTTCCTTTGAACTGGAGTAAGCACAGGAAGAATACTGGCCATTCCACCCACATTAACATTTGCCTCTTTACTTCTTTGTCAGCAGTACACAATTTTCTGCCAAAGTTTCTAGCCTGTTAATTTAACAGTGTGCATGTGTGTGTCCTGTGGAATTTGAGATAAGTTTCTTCTAGTGTATAGGAGCTAAGACAGGACAGCAGAGAGTGTAAAACACACTTGGTATGTATGCATATAGGGTATTTGCAGTTTGGGAAAAGTAGTAATAGTATCATTATTATATTTTCAAATAATTTTTCAGAAGAATACTTTTAATGCAGATGTTTCTGCAGCTGTCAGCATAGCACACTATGGGGAACAGAGAAATGTTATCCAGGGAAACCCATGTTTGAATATTCAAAGCATATCTCTCTGTAATTTCAGATTTGTTTCTGGACCACACAGCTTACACCAAATCTACTTTTAGTTAAATTTGAAGGATCACAGTTTGAGATACATGCTGTGATTAATGTAGCAGTTGAATCTTGGTATATAAAGAAAACAACCTGGTAAAACATTTCTTCTAATGAAGAGGTAGTGTCTGCTGCACTACCACTTTATACTTCTCTTTCCACTAATGTTTCTATCATTGCAGTCCTGGGATGACCAAGTCAGACCAGACCGAATGGACAACAGTCCACGACTTTTGCCCTTTCTCTTTTCCCTCTACCATCTTTAAATAATGGTATTAAAACCAGTGTCTAGGGGTTTCTACAGGAGTTTAAACTGGAAATACTAGAGTTTTAACTGAAAATACTAATGACATACAGGGCAGCTCTTCTCTGGGGCAAGGGTGGACAAGGGGGAGTAAAAAGAAAGTAATATGATGAATAGAGAGTGGGAGTGGTAAAACAAGAAGAAAAAAGAAATAAGTAAAATAAATTATTCTCATTAAAATAAACATTTTTATTGTTCCCTTTAACTTTTTTTTTTTTAGTACTAAAATGTATTCCTTTATTTGAAAGAATAAGGTTAAAACACTTTTGTCAAATACCCACTTTGTGCTATACAATGTATTCTAAAAAAACTTTTTGTCTGGACATTTATAACAATAAGGCAAACAAATAGCAAAAAAAACCACAAAAATCAAGCATGCAAATGAAAGAGGCCAAACAAATGAGAAGCATACTGTATTTTCAAGCTCCTATTAAAAAGAAAATGCTTACAAGTAGAACAAACACTAAATTCCCCCTTTATATAATGAATTTAACTTCAGTCACATACAAAGTTTGTATATTTTACTTCTTGGAGTGACTAACCATGTCTCTATTTGAACAAGAGTTCCTTGGCATAACTCAGAACCTATTTTTAAACAAATTGTTTTCAGCCATAGCAGATTAGCATAGCAGCAGGACACTGCTCATTCTTTTTCAGCTTCTGAAATTCAGTGTCTAGCACCTGCCATTGTGGGTCCTTTAGCTCTTCATAGGTAAATTTTCCTCAGTATAGAAAACACATTGACATCTTTGGAATGGGGATAGTTGGAGTTCTTGGGGTTTTGTCTGTGGTTTTGTTTTTGGGGTTTAAGTTTGTGCAATTGGGCAAAATTGTACAGCTATGTATACTAGTCTGTCCTTTATTTCAAAAGCTCAGCTGAATGGGCAATTTTCACAATAATGTTTGCAAGTAATCAACAATTAAAATGATGATTTATCAGATCAAGTCTTTCTTTATGATACCAGAAAAATCCCTTTCTGAAGGAGTAAATTGTTTAGTCTTAAAAAATGAAAAACTTACAAATTGGTGCATTTTAGAAGACTTACACATCACATGCCTACAAGTTTTAAATCAGAATTTATTCCTAACTCTCTTAGCCAAACATTCTGTGTAACTGCAAAAGAAAAAGGTAATAATAAAGTGTTTAGTGTAGCAACATTGCTTATTTATGCTATTGTTTAATAGTAAAGTGACCAGTATCAGACTACATGACCTATGATGCTGTGAGAAAAAGAATTCTTTTAGTTTGGTTTTAAGTTTCATTTGTGGTTGTGTTTTTGTGGGTTTTTTTTGTTTGTTTTGCTTTGTTTTGTTTGTTTTCTGAATACACTAGAGCAGTCTCTATAACATAATAATAAAGACACAAAGACTAAGAGTGATTTTAATTTATTTCAATGGCTTTTTATTTGTTTAATATTCCCTGGCGTATTGTGGCACTTCTGATTCAGTGCTGTCAAACAGAAATATGTATGTTTATCAGCCAGAGATATTCATAAAGCTATTTCTAAAAGATCTTTTTAGAGGGTTAAACTCTTTCAGCTAATTGTTTGTGTACAAGGTAGTGATCTAGCTCCCCCTAGTGTATTAAAAATTCCCAGAAGATTTAATCAAGTATTTAATGAATTAAGAAAATGGGGTAATGTACAGTAGTGAGGCACATAACATAGCACCCTGCTCCTCTAGAAAAACGGGGCTACAATTTTTAGAAAGAATCAAAAATTACCTTTTTATGGGAGCATTCTCTACTGCTATAGTTTTCCCAGTGAAATGAGAAGTGTCATGTTTATAAAATAAATTTGCCAAAAATTTGCCAATGGGAAATAAAGCTTCTGAAACATTTCATCAATCCCTAGAATGCATTACTGAGTTCTGGAAATGACTGCAAATTTACTTTCTGTCCTCTTAAGAAAGATTTGTGTCAAATGGAACTATTTAGAGCAGCTCTTTGTAAAACACAAGAATTTGATGAAATACTCTTTCTTTTCGTAGCTGTTATACTCTATGCATCTAATGAAATCATAAACAGAAAATTATAGCTTCATTCTAGGGAATGTGAAGCCTTGCTCCAACAGATGGCATCAAAACACCGGTCTGAACTATATGATTGCTGATTGTTAATTGCTTCTGTAAAACAATCCTTTTAAACAGAGTAATGCATTTTATCATACAGATTATAGTTCTACGCATTTTGGTTTTTCAATATGTGTTAACATTTTCTCCTCCAGTGTAAGATTTAATGTTTGCATAATTATCGGATTAAACAACAGTGACTCAATTTTTATTTTTTTTTAAAAGAAATGAAGACAAGAAGATGGAGAATTATGAATCACAATTTCTGTTTATTCAGAAATGCTAAATTACTGTACAAGTATGAGCTTCTATTATGCACAAAACAAATGGAGCAAGATGCCCTTAAGTGCAAAAACAATTACCTCGTCCAGCATTCTTCACTCAAGAAACTCCCTGTGACGTTAGTGGAAGCCTTGACTGTGTAAAGAAAGCAGAGTGCAAAAAGATACCATATAATATCCATTAATCATTATGAAATCAATACCCCTGATTATCCATTTGTGTTGTTCTAGCACCATAAGGGCTGGATATTTTACGCAAAGCTAAATGAATAGGGAAAGTCTTTTAGATGACTTGGTTAGTCCATCAGGAATGATGTGAGGAATTACATGAGAGTTTGTTTTGTGGAGTTGTTTCCAATGTAGTCAGCCTGAGAGTGTTGCAGAGATAGCATGCTCATGTTTGAGGAGTCTGGAGGCTTGCACCTTTCTGGTGCTTTCTGCCCTTCAGCCGGTGGAAAGTTGTCTGGTTCTGATGGAAGATTGTATCCAGTTCGCCAGTTGTGATTCAGGCTGTGGTGTGCTATTTCACATAAAGGACTCTTGAGATCTTGCCTGGGTGAGTGTTGTCTTTTACCTCAACATAATAGAGGTAGCCAGAGCAGTGAGAAAATCAGGCTAGGAAAATAAGTTAAGAAATAGCTGTGCATACTCTCAGGACTTCTACTCCAGTCTGTCTTTTGTTGCAGTATTATGTTATTATATGTTCGAAAATACCTATTAGATATAGAATGTGTAATTATATTAATATCATAACTATATTGTAATCAATATGCAGCTGTCTGCTAAATGGAATATTGGGCCTGCAATAATGTGCACTTAATTGGCTTTTGTGGCAACCTATTGCAAAAAGGGATATGTGATGATTGTGTCCTGCAATCTGGTTTTTCTCAGTGGATCAAGAGAGGCTGTGCTGGAAAGGAGCACTTATAACAAAGCACTGTTGGTTTATTTTTCTGGTTTGGGTGCAATGGAAACCAGACGTAAGAGGAAAACACTTTTCACTACAGTGAAATTTTCTGTGTGTAGCAAATTTTTGATGTATTTGCTCTACAAAGGTGAGTAAATGCAAATCTGTCCATTGACCTCCACCCTCTGCTGGCATGTCCTAATGATCTTTATGCAGACCAGTAAATGGGTAACAGGCAATTCCCATAGAGTTACAGTATCATTAACTTATTTGGTAGTATTTGTGACATTGAAAAATACCTAATTGCATTAATGAGTAAAAATAAATTGGCCTGTCCTTAGCAGTCTAAAGATACTTCATCTGAACAGTCCAGTGTGCACCTGGTATTAAATGTTGAGTGACGTGTGTGCTGGGGATATGGTTCAATCAATTCATCATTTCTTCCCTACGTTACTCCTGAAATGGCACAGAAATTTGAAGCCACTTGAAAAGGGTCAATAAGTTCCAAACAATAAGTTTATCTAGACCAATTTAGGAAGTCCTTTACCTGTTCATAGAGTACATTTGAGTACTGTATAAAAGCTTTTTTCCATGACATTAGAAGAAAACAGTAGAAAAGAAACAAGGAGTCCTTCAATGCTGTTTTATTGTAAAATATATCTATATTTTACCACAAAGGCACTACAACTGAGTAAACTGAGGCAAGGGTTAATGGCTGGATTTTAGGGAGGGTTTAATTCCCACATCTTTCATTGAAATGGGATTGCTAAATGACAGGAGAGCAAAATGCATCCATATGACTATGAGCCTTGTATATTAATGCTATTCTTATTAATTTCTCAAAGAACTTAAAGGTGCAGAACTTTCATTCTGCAGAAATGCTTACTGAGCGGGTTATCTGTTTTCCAGGTAATTTGGAACAGGCCACAATCAGGTTCATGTCGGTAAAACAGAAACTGGATTAGCCAGTGTAAGAGTCCATTATGGAAGCTGTTGGTTTTGGAGTTGGCTGATGAGTTTACAAGAATGTACACGTGTGAAGTTAGATGTCTGAATCCTTTTGTAAGAAATCTGGTTTTCAAAAGGTTGAAGAATGAGGTAGGTACTTTGTGTTTCTGAAGTCAAGCCATTTGCTGTGGTGAAAGAATAAAGGCCAGGCTGGACAGAGCCTTGGGTGCCATGGTTTAGTATGAGGTGTCCCTGCCCATGGCAGGGGGGATGGAATAAGATAATCTTAAAGTCCATTCCAGCCCTAACTATTCTATGATTCTATGATTTTACAGTCAAACTAAAAGCACAGTGGGGCAAAACAAATTAAAATTAATTTGCATTCTGTTTTCACTTTTTAAAGATTAAGTCAGATTTACTTATTTGGTCATGGAAGCTGCTATAGACTGACACTGACTGTTTATATTGCCTAAATGCAAAATTTAGTTGTATTGCCGTCTGTTATCACAGCTGTAGTACCTGTGTGTACTGACCTAGTGGAGATTGAGTTAAGCTGATGTTGGCTGAATTGTCAAAAAAATAAACCACCCACAAAGAAATTAAAAACTTGCCTATACTATTGCTTATGCTGGAAAAGAGCTGATACTACACGTGAAGGTTCTTTTATTGTTTACACATTTTTAAGCAAATTAATTATTTCATATATAGAATCACAAAACTGTCATATTAAACAAGGTGTTACTAAATAATTTTGGATGCTCATTCAAAGTTGAATAATCTATTAGCATCATAGAAAGGATTCATAATTAACAAGGCTGAAGAGGTAGGCCTGCCTGCTGGGCTGTAAGAAATTGTGGAAATAGGCTGTTTCACTGATTGTCATGAAAAGCGATTTTACCCAAGAAGTACAGTATAAATCAGAACTGTGACAATTATGTTTTGAAACTAGATTATGTTTTTAAAAGCAATCAGGTGTGGTGGTTTTGGTTTTTTTTTTAATTGACTTTGATTATACAGAGCAGGTCTCTTCTGTACGTCATGTTTCTGTGTCATGTTCTGGGTGTTATATACAACCATATTTGATCTGTCTTCAGGGTGGTGAAATACTTCTAATTTTGTATCCTCAGTAAGTCTTTTAATTGCCCGTTTTGATGAA
Organism: Melopsittacus undulatus; assembly: GCF_012275295.1. NCBI lineage: Eukaryota > Metazoa > Chordata > Aves > Psittaciformes > Psittaculidae > Melopsittacus > Melopsittacus undulatus. The sequence continues at coordinate 44,864,389 of NC_047532.1, forward strand.
GCCATGGTCACTGAGAAATTTGAGGGGGGCAGAATGGATGATGAGAGTGTTGTTATTTGGGGATCCAGCCCAACTCTTCTCCCTCACTGAGGAAGTCCTTTCTGACTTCATGATGTGGTCAAGATGAATGGTCTTGGCTTAGAAAATGAAAGACCAGAATTAAAATAAAAAAATAAATACATATATATAGTAACAGTCACTATATTATAAATTCATTTTATTCAGAGGGTTTCCAGTGTTAGACATCTCTCTTATTATGCAATTGTTTTGAAGAATTTCCTTTTATTATCTCTAATCTTTAGGGATTTGGGGGGTTCTTTTGTTTACCTTTTGAAAGCTGCCTTAATGAGGTAGGTTTATAGCAGAATATTTGCAGCTTTTCTTAAATAGCATTAGCTAGACTATTCTTTTCCAATTTCCTATCAGCTAATGCAGCTTTTTTTCTTTTACCAAATTTTAACAGGGCTCCATATCACTGCTATTAGGATGTCACACACAAACAAAATGCCAGTGATGTTTTGAGCATGGGTGTTTTATTGTGTTTATTTTTAAATACATTTTATGAGGTTCCTTGGACAGAATCAAATAAATGAATCCTGCAAACATCTTCATTATGGTGTAGCCAGAAAAGAAAGGAATCTGAATTAGGGCTGTATTCTTAGCATAGTTTATAATAAGTGTTATCTTTATGACAAGCTTAAAGAACATAAATTGCTGAATCCCTAACAAAAAGCATTTGAAACAATCAGCTAATTAGGGGGGGGGGGAGAAAGAGCAATATTTGTTTTGCTTTGCAGTCTAGATAAATAACGTTGAACATGAATACATAACTTATTTTGAACGATCTGTTGTGTCAGTATCTGGCACGTCTTTTTCAGTGACAACAATTAAGGATATGTGTAAATGGAAATGCAGACTATCTGTCATTGTCCATTTCCTGGTAGTGAAGCATACAGTCTGCTTCGCAGCAAGATCATTTTGCCAGGATGTGAGTGAGCTGGTCACAAAATGCATAGTTGATTATCTCATCGAAACACACTAATCCTGGCAAAGCTATCTACTATAGAAGTCCCATTGTTTGTAATAGGTCAGTTGTTACGTGGCTTTCAAACCTGACTTTGGATATGCATTTTATATATTTACTTACTGAAGCAAAATGATACGTCACAATGAAAACCAGACTTGAGTGAAGAAGAAGATATATTAATCAGGATATTAGTGGAAAAGAAAGGAAAATACACTCTCTCCAGAGAGAAGAGATGAGGCAGTCACAAACATATTATTTGGCTCAGTACAGGAATAACTGAAATTCTATGGTCCAGACTATAAAAGAGATCTGACAGGATGGTCTTACCAGTTTCTTTTGAATATTTAATTGAAGACAGAGTTCAGCACAGAATGCATTTGAAGAACACTAATAAACATCCTGTTGTATAATAATGTAGGAATTGGAGAAAATATCAGTTTTGTGTTTCTTGAAATGGAAAAGCTGCATTAGAAATTTGACAGCTTCTTCTGTGCAGCTCTATTGGCAGCAAAGTAGTTTCCTAATGAAATGTTAAAAGCAGCATATGCAGAATGAGCACTATAATTTTTCAGGCATGCTAAGTTTCATACAAAAATTGCACAAAACCAACAGTTTAAAAATTACTTATAATATTTTGTTTTCCAATTAGATGTTACTGTATAACTGATGGGGGGGGGAGGAATATTTTTCAATTATAACACGGAAAAAATTCAAGTGTATGTTAGAAAATACCTGAAGACGCTATTAAATTTTGGTTCAATTATGAAGTTGTTTTGTATTATCTTTCAAGTACTTTCCTATTTGTAATAATTTTTCCCCAAGGAATCTTGACAATTGCAACAGTTTCCTAACCACATCTATTTTATGTGTTTTCATAACTTAAGTTACTGTTAATTGCAGGATGCTCATTAATACCTTTTTAAAGAATATAAAAAGATAAACCCAGCTGGATTATGTGAAAAGTACATGGAGAGTGGGAGGGAAGAAACATATGGGGGAGTGGGGTAGAGAAAAGTTTCATCAAGTCCAAACAATATTCTTTAAATTTAATTTTTAAATACTTTCACATAACAAAATTCCAAAATCTGTTTGGGGTTTGAGCTGGTTTGGTTTTGTTTGTTTTTGTGGGTTTTTTTCCCTGCTGTTCATGATTATCACTAAGAGGAGATACTAGCTTAAAGGACACAGTGTACAACTTCCTTGCAAAGACATAAGGTAATAACATCTTTAACCTCACAAGGAATTTCAGTCCCAAACAACCTCACCTCATGCACAGGTCTCTTGAGTTTTCCTCTGGGAGGACAGGACCTTCCTCTGAGGCTGTCTTGCAGCTTTGCTGCAGATCCTTTTCCATCATCATGTAGTCCTGTTGGCTGTGCTGAGCTATGCTAGCAACACATGAAGACTTGTGTAAGCTCCTCTTGGCCACACCCTATGCAAGCCAATCAGAATTTCTAAGATCTAAAATTAAAGCAGAGCTTTAATTTTGTCAACACATATTAAATTAACACCTTCCAGAGAATGTGGACTAGGCAACAACTGCTTTTTAGAAGGATAAATATGTGCTTGGTTAGTATTAGCACAGTTTAGATCTCTTGAAACAGTAAAAAACATCCAGTGTGTGCTGTGAACATCCTCAAGGTCCTTAGCCCCCAGCCTGCTGCCTGTCCTGAATGGTCCCTGTCCTTACAAGAGGAAAAAGTTGTAATTGTCTAGGTGACTTCACTGCAGATGTAACTGCAGGATATAATTCTGCACAGGGGGCTGGGAATCTTGGCTTGGTGCTTATAAAGGATTCCTTTGCTGTCTGACTTCTTTATGTATGCTCTATTTTGAAGAACAGCCAGATAAACATGCTTAGTACTTTCACAGCATCTTCTTTCTTGGGGACTCAAAAGGTTGTAAATTCAAATGAGTAATCTTCACCGTATAAATAACAAAGCAAAAGAGTTGATTCCAGATCTCTTTATGTGAACCTCTTAGGAATTTGTAGCTTGGTTTACTGTGGTGCAGTGATGCTGCCTCTTACAATGTCTGTATTCTCCCTGGTACCATTGACACTTGGTTAAACTCCACCACATTTGAAAGAAATATAGCAATATCAAATACATGTGTTAATAAAAGTTTTGTGAAGACTGGAAAATAAATAAGCCCAAATTGATTTCCATACTTAGCGAAGTTGGACAGATTGCAACCTTACACAGCTTTTTTGGCAGCAAGTGCCAGCCACTGGTCATGCTGTTTTTGAGTAGTAGTCATGGCATGTGCTGTTTCTTGTTTCTGGGGAATGCCCTTCGAGAGTGGGTGTGAGTGAGCTTGTGTTAGCATAGTGGGGCAGTCTATAAGCGAGAAAAAAAAAAAAAACTTAAGAAAAAAGGAAAATGCTCCATGAGCAAAGAAACTAAATTACGAGTGTACATCCTGACATGGTTGTGAAATGTACTGTATGTCAAAATATCTGCTATTTCCAGGGAAACTAATATCTCAATATATACTTCCATCTTAAGCGATAGTGCCTCTTTTCCACATACATAATTTTTAATCAATGTCAATTAAAATTTTTGTATTTTAAGCTAGCTAAACTTCAGTTTTCAATAACCTAATCTTCAACAGGGTTTGAAAAATAGAGGCTTATTTCTGTAGCAAGATCTTTCTCCCTAAAGTGCCCCTAAAAAGTAAGATACAATTCTGTGAATGGGAGATACCACTTTCTCCTGAATGTTTTCAGATAAACAGTTTCTAAGAAAAAATTACATTTTCATATCTGCAGTTTCATACTGTGTCTGCATGTGGCTTCACATTTTCAAACCAGTCCCTCCAGAAAGCTCATCTGGGCAAGGGGAGAGGATGGAGGGGGAATATTTCTGCTCTCACTGTCATGGTATAGGCCATGTCTGACAATTTTAAATTCGATATGATCTATGTGTTTTCATGCTGTTGTATTAAACAATCACTGTTTATGTATGTGACGAAATACTTTCATAAAGATAATCCTTGAGAGTGTGGCTGTTACTGAAGTATTACTTTTATAGCTTGTCAATCCACATTTCCCAGTCTAACATGATTTTTCAGGAAGACTTTTCATTATCTTCCCATGAGTTTTATAAATAAACTTCTGGGATATGTTAAACTCTCTTTAAGATGACCTTAATATTATTAATTTATTTGGACAATTGAAATGAAAACTTGAACAAATATATTGAAAAACAGACTAAAAACTAAAGATTAAAATCTACTGCATTGAGTGCAAAGGATATGACCATGAGTGGGGACATTCTGAAGCTCAAACCACATGTTTGAATTTTGAAGCTCAAACCACATGTTAGAATTCTGGTTCTTATTCTGGTTTCATTTATGGACAAGTCCTACCAAACTTGATAGAAAAGTCAGCAAAACTAGAAGTTACTAGTCTAGAAAAAAAGAGGGGAGGGAGGAGGAAGAGTCCAATTAGACCAGTAGAAAGAAGTGTGCTGTCAGGCACTTTTTCCTCAAGCTTGGAAGTCTATTGTAATATCAATTCACAAATTTGAACAATAGCAATTTATGCAGTACAGGAGTCTGTTCCTCACACTGTTACTCTCTAGATAGAGTTATGGCAGTAACTTTAGATAATGTTACAATGTTATTGTACAAGCAAAGACTCATAAATACAAGAATTATGATAGCAACAACACTATTACTCTTTGCTAATAAAAAAGATTGTGGATTTGCAGATTTCCCCTAGAGCTGAAGCTTTAAGAGTTCCCTGTGTTGCTATTTATGATTGGCAATATGATGAATCTTCCTCAATCAGCTTTGTGATTAAAGACAGAAAATATGTGTAGATTAACAGCATATTTTTTAAAGGTAATATAATTCCTATTTCCTACTTATGGAATGTCTGCTAATTCTACCAAGTACCTGGAAAGACCTGCAACACCCAAATTAGTGAAAGGAGAATGAAAATAATGCTGAAGTGTGAAGGTCCTCTTCACCTCCCAGTATGGTGTATAGTTCCTTACAGTCTTCAAATCAGAGAATCACTTAGGTTAGAAAAGACTTGTTGCAGTAACTTTTCCACAGATGTTAGTATGAAATTGTTTCCAGTGGGTGGGGCGGGGGGAAACAAAGTCATTTAGAAGTAGGTTTTTTTTTTGGCCAGCTGTCAGCACAAAACCTACATCAGGATAAATATTAGAGCCCACCAAATTTTTTTGCATTATCTTTCTTTGTCAATTGTGTAGTAGCCCCTTACAGCTGGTTGAGTACTCTGGTATTACAAAAGCAGTTGCATTCTTTTCCTTTTAACTGACCTAAAGGAGTGAAAATTGAAATAAACACTACTCAACAGATTAATTTATATGTTTTATAGTATTCTGAGGGAAAAAAAAAAGAATCACAGTCACATCCAAGATCTGATGACTTTGCAAGCAAGGTACTAGCCGGATCCTGCAGGTCAGGAGCAAAGCTACCAAGGCAGAAGTTCTCCAGATTGTCCTACAGCAATTCTTGAGCATAAGTTTCTTGTTTGGTATTAATTCACTGTACCTACAGGCCCAGTATAAGGAAGCGATATTCCCCTGCAGGAATTAATGTCTGAAACTTCTGAATGCAGGATTTATATATGAAAAAATGTTTCTGTTTGAGTTTTTCCTATTCCTTTTTCAATGTATGAAGCGTGTTTTTGATAGAATGACTAGTCACTTCCTGCATCTAATTTTGGGAATTGGTAGGGAGCTTCAAAACTGTAGTGTATGTATTTCTAAGACCATGCAGTTGTCTTTGTAGTAGCTTTGATGTTAGATCCATGTGGCTAAAAGCTATTCTTTTGAGAATCATTATCTACTTTGCTATGGATGCTGTATGTTAGACACTAGATCGTTCTGGTTGCAACAGTGCCAGTAAATACTTTCTGGCTATGTGCTACTTGAACATCTGCTATAACCTGTGAATTACACTGCTTGGCCAACCTTTGTGTTATCTAACCCCTTGGGCCTTTGGCACAAATTCTCCATGTGAGTCTCCTGAGGAAGATGATGTTTTTTATGAGACCAGGGGAAGTGGCAGTAGATCATTCTGGCAATGAGAAAGGGCTTGTTGTTGAACAATGATTTTACAGCTGCTCTGAAGGAACAAGAAGTACCTGTGTGAAGTAGTCTATAGGCAGTTTTGCTCATTGACTGCAGCCATGAAGCCTGTAAATTGGAAGAAAAGAATGTGTAATTGTTCCATTAAAGTTAGAATACTGTCCTGTACAGCTCTTCCTTCACCCAGTGTTTCTTGCCATAAGAAATAATGTTATTGCTGTTGATAAGTGAATACTGTCTATGGTAATAGTTGTGGGTTACTGGCAGCCTGAAAGGAAAACAGATTTTTCTGAAAAATTCTAAGCTCTTTTATCAGCAAGTTGCTCTGAAAGATTCAGGAGGCTCAGTGACTTCTTCAGACTGGTTTGAGATAATGCAGGGTGTACCAATATCATAGGTAGAAGCCTCATGTATATCAACTAAGGACAGTTCAGATTTAAATATAAGTTAACTGTATAGTGTATGCATAAAAATGCAAGAAAAAATATATACAACTCTACTAAATGAGGGAGAGAAAAAAAATACATATAAGCTTAGGTTCAAAGAAAGGGGAGTCTGAGACTTGTTTTGGGCTCCTGGTAAGCCAAAGTACCTCAGAAATATTTCAGCAGAGAAGAGACCTATTGTGCACAAAAGTACACACATAAAGTAACATCCAGTATTGCAGTTGCAGGGGAAGAGACTTAATATGCTAATTTTAGTTGTCTGTCACTCTGAGTTCCTGTCTTACAATAAATGAACAGAGAAAAACTTGAATGTTGGTGCTTTCTGGCAGTAATAATCAAGCAATGGCCTTAATAGCAAATGTTATAGTAACATGCCACAGATCTGCTGTTTCTGTTGGTTAGAGACATGTTCCAGGTCAAGGTTCTTAAGATTCTGATTTTATTGTTCTTTAGCGCTAAACTTTTTTCACTTATTTTGTCTCTACATGTCAATATTTGGATATATATGCTGTAAACTAAGAAATCCTTCAAATCTGGTGTCTGCGTCAGAGTGTGTGCGTATCAGAGAATGTTTAATGGGTCTGTAATTGAATCTAAGTAGTAAGAGACTTCTAAAAAATATTGCTTAGTGTTTCTATCCTAATGGGATAAATGTCGTATTTTAACTATTACTCTGTATCAAATCTATTATGCACAGTATTCAGTAATTCCCCAAATCTTGATTTACTCAATTGAAAGTGACCCTGGGCATAAATTCTAAGCAGAGGAAAGCTCTGATTCCTTGATCTTTGGCACTCTTTTGTTGAAACAGAACATGGTGTCTTAAATCAGCAGAATAATTTAGGAATGGTAGATACTGAAACAACTAATTTTTCTTTCCTGTAATCTGCATAGACTTCAAAATGCCTACAAAGCACAAAGTGCCAGTTCACATAATTTGTTGGCAAGGATAAAAAGAAGAAAGGAAATGATTTCCTAAGCGTGTGAATCAGCCCAGCTTTAACAGATATTTTTCTGTCATGTGCAGCCTGAGGGCTTATGCCTATCTGAGCTTTATTTGACAATTACCACTTGCCAGCATAATTAAATGATAATTTATAAATACTGAGAGAGCATTATGGGGAAGAGCAAATAGGTGCTTATCAGGGCATTGAATAAACTTGATCTGCCTCACTGGCAATTTTCTTCTCTTATCTAGGTTGTTAACTGGTCTCCTTTTTCTTTCCCCCTGTTTTGTTTTGTTTAGGTTTGATAGCTGTCGGACTGATTGTATCTACCTGCCTACGTTTCTTATTTTTTTCACATTCCTAGTATTATTTTTTTTCTCCTACTGTTTTTGCCATCAATATTTTGCAAAATACCGAACAGTAAAATGAACATCAGTGAGGGTAATATATGTGCCTGTGTCAGAAAGAAAAAAAAATCCACACAGTTCATATTTATTTGGGGTTTTTTTTTATAAGTTTCCTGACTGTAAATCTCCTGGGTTTATGTATTTATTTATTTACTTACTTATGTGTGTGTGTATGATTTTTTAGTAAGAGGAAGGCTCTAATATTACAGTTAGTAAAATGTAGAAAAGCTTCTCCATGGCCCTGCTTAGATAAAAATTATACTAAATAGGTGTCACCAAAATTCTGTTATGCTCATGCTGCATAAAAAAAATACCAAGCAAAGAATTTGAAAGATTTCAGGTTTTTTATACCATTAATGTCTCATTCGATGTCCTTGAGACGTAGTGCCATTTTGCGCAAAAGCATGTTAGAATATGGGTGAAAACACAGACTGGTGCTGGGCAATCTAGGTAGAGAAGTGCAAGAAAAATCCTCTATTTGAATGGAAACAAATCAGTTGAATGGCAAAAAATTGAATTTCCATGCCTTTTGAGAAGCATGTACAAGGAAGAGAAGGGGGTGGGGAAAGCAAGACACATTAGTGGGTCACTAGGAGATTGAGTTTTTGACCCATCATGAAATTAAATAATTTTAGAAACTTCTGATTGGAGTTATATTGGTTTGAGTGAACAGCTAAGCCACTCCTGTACAGGAGAATGAAAAAATAAAGGGCTTCTGTGTTTAAGGTTGTCAATTTCTCAAATTATTCAGCATTTACTGCTTATAAATAGTAATTATTTGCTTTTTCCCCTCCAGAGCTGAAAATTATCTTTCATATTCAAATATTTAAGTATACAGTACTGTAGCTGGGGCACAAAAATTCCTAATGTCAGAACAGATTTTTGTACAAGGAATAATTTGAAAGTGGGGGATTAGTTTCCACCTTTTGAAACACAGTGCTTTCTGTAATCTTCAAACATTATTTAGGATAATGGAAGCCATCATCCTGGTTCTCAAATGTTAGCACTTCCATTAGAATTTGCTGCTACCTCTTATTTTTTTATATTAAAATACAAGGCTTAAAAGGTATTATCTTACTAAAGGAGGGCAATTGTAGAGATGATTTGATTGAATAAAGGAAAAAGCTGTACAGGCCTTTTAAGATCAAGGATGTATTGATGGAAAGCTATCATTAGAGACAATTAATGTTCTCCAAGGGAAGAAATTGATTATGGAAAGAGATGGACCCTAAGGAGCAGATATGTCTTAATGCTCTAGGGCCTTAAGGATTATACATTCCATTCACAGCATCTGTATTTTAACCCTGTGTAGGGGCTGGAGTGAAATCTAATACTTAAGAAAACTCTGCATAGAGTTTAACCGGGCGATCATGTGCATTTTGTGGCTGCCTTACACATACTATTTCTTTAAGCATGCATTTTTTTAGCAGGTATCATTCTGTCTAATAGAATGTCTGACTTTCTACACGTGATATATAGTTTTGGATCACTTTAAGTTGTAGAAACACAGTCCTGGTATAAAAGGAAACTAGGTGCAAAGTAAAAATTTTTAACATTACTGTGCCATGGTTAGTGTGTATTACGACTGAGAAGATATTTCTGTTGTCTAAAGCTAACTGTTGAGAAGTCGTGGGGGGTTTTTTTGTTTGTTTTTGTGTTTGGGTTTTTTTTCCTGATGGGGAGAAGGAGGAGGAGGTAACATCCTTTCATAAAGGTTTTTAAAACTGTTTTCTGGGATGGACTTGACTTAGAGATATAAGTGTGAGTTCAGAAACTAAGTGTTGCCATTCTGTGTCTGAGTTATAATACTGAGGAAGCAGTCCCAAAATTGTTGCTCTGAGCAGCAGAGCCAATTCACAGATGGGGTGTTTTATCATGTCAGTTTTCTTTGGCTTAGTTCTCAATGAAGGCAAATATTTGGCATATGCACTGAAGTTTGTTTTTTAACTGGCTAAAATATAAATGCCCAGAACTGAGCAGCACAATATTTTCCCACCACCTCTGAAGACGAAGATCAATTGCAGCATATTGCAGCAGTGCTGTGCCAAAATGAATCCTGCCATATCTTCACTTCTTTATCAGAGTTGGGGGCACATACGACTTCCCTTTCTAGAGCATGTGAGTGCCTGTCTGTGCTGGTACGCAGTCCAGTAGACCCATGGGGAGGGGAAGTAACAGGGGTTTGATTTGTCTTAAATGCTGTCAACTCATTTGCATTTTCTTCAGATTTTTATTTTCTGGTTTGGGATTTTTATTATCCTTAATTAGGGAAGCCTTATCTCATAAAGCTGAAATTTTGTGGAGAAGGAAGGAAATACCTTTTTTTTTATCTTAGTGTTTCAAACTTCTTAGAACTAAAATAGTGTAGCTAAAACCATCATTTGCATCATATTTGTAGAAGAGACTGAGAAAAAATGGTTTTGTACAGCTTTGATTTTTTTTCTTTTTATATATACTTAGTGTGTAGTAGTTTGATCACACATGAAATAGTATTACTTGCTTTTAATACACTCCATCACATGTTTGTTGATATGCAGGTAATCAAATTTATTTCCCAGAGAGGTTTCTAGTTGGTTTTATGATCTACATTTATTTTAGCTGACCAAAGATTTTTGAATATATTGTACAGGACAGTTAAATAAAAAAAGTAACTTGATAAATTGTACTGAAATATACCACTTTCCCCTGGTTTGTGTATATGCGTAGATTGTTAACATTGTGCTGCCCTGAAGAACAGTATATGTTTCAATGAATAATAGTGTGATATATTAAACAGGCAAAAAGAATAATACTATAATTAATAGGGTAAGTCCAACTTATATACAGGTGAATAGGTGACTCCTAATGTAGAACAGTGTGTATAGGAAATGCTCCTTTGGAGACCATATGTAACATGCTTGACAGGACTAAAGAGATTAAAATAAGAGACTGGAATAAACAAAAACTCAAATACAAGTAGGGAGACGCAGGAGGAAATGAGTGATTCTAGAAAGGACCAGTGCTAATTCTGCATGCTGTAATTTCTAAAGTTTTATATTATTTTTAACTACTGTCTGGAAGACAGGATCTTTTCTTTTCCCCTCCTCTACCCCTGCATTTCCTTCCTGTGCATCATTAGGGAAATACCCAAATCATGAGAATGAGAATGTAAATGAATGTTAAATACACTGGGCAGAATCAGCATTCACCTGGTTTGGGGTTTTTTTTGTGTTGTTTTTTTTTTTCCCATTGAGTTATGAGCAAACTTTAATTACAAGGTAAAAAATAAATAAATAAAAAAGCCCACACATTTAAGCTTGGTAACATATGTTGTTGTCAGCATGTATTTAGCACCTCCAGAAATGAACATGGAGAATGTGACAGCCCATAGGTAGAACACCCACTGTGCTGACTAGGGGGACTGTCAACAAATTTTACTTTGTTAATTTTTTCTTATTTTAAAAAGAAATGCAAGGAAATGAAAGAAAACTTAATAGCACAGGTGTTCTGAGCATCATAGAACGAGGATGTGATGGGGAAGGGGCCATAGCAGATTTCTAATGAAAGCTATTGCCCACATGACTGAAATTGCTTTTTATTATTACAAATTAAAACCATGAGGTCCGATCCTACAAGTATTTATTAGTAAATTTGTCAAGACTCTTACCAGTGCACCCCTGCTTATATTTCTGTCTACTCCTGTTTATCTTTCTTCTTTAAAACCCCCTTTTCTCTTTGTTTCTATTTCTTATTTTAATCTTCTTGCACAATCCAAGCACATTATTGGGCAGGGAGGAGGCAGGCATTAAGGTAAGGTTTGGCAGGACTGGGCCCCTGGTGATTATGATATTATTGCTTCTCCTGTAAAATACAGCTTCTGCAAGGGCTGCTGACATTCTTCCTTTGTGGATTTGCCAGCAGGTGTTGCTGTGTAACTTGTCACCCACCCTGCTCAGATGGTGAAAGCTCATTCTCCCAAGCTATGACACCAACAGTCCTGTAACCTCCTGGACTGTTCCTCTAATGAAAATGCCTCAAATATAAACTGATGCATCAAGTGCCTGGAAAAAAAAATATAACCTTGTTTGAATTTTGACATTTATCCAGAAAACTACAATAATTTTATTCAGGCTAAAAGTTTAATGTGATTTTGGTGGAGGGAAAGTAATGAAAAGAGTTGTTGAAATACTGTTGTAAACAGCATCTGTTTTAATGACATTTCCACTGATAAGTGGTTTTATATATTAGAGATTGTGGTTAATGAGACACTAAGGAGTCTTTCCACTGAGATGATGCACTTTGTATCAAATCTCTATACCTGGATAGAGAAAGAGGGTCTCCAGTCCAAATGCTTGCAATGAAGAATATGAACTTGAACCAGGACAAATGAACACATTTTTTTCTTAGAAGTGCTCAAATGAAATTGATGGTATTTAAAATAAAAAATAATGAAAAGACCTTAAATTACACAATTCCTATGCAAATAGCCATGTAACCTGTCAAATATACTTCAGCTTTGTGTTAGCAGGACCATCTGTCCTAACAGCACAGTTTGTTTAGCTTTCTTGCCATTGGTCTCTGCCTGGATTGCCAAAAAGGAATCCACTTGTATTCACCTTTTTTTGGTGGATATTTGTCCACTAGACTGAGACTGAGGACAAGTTGTTGAACTATCACCAGAGGATAATTTCTTGATCTTTAGTTTTGGTTCTAGTAAAACCAGCAAACTACATTGTTGTTCATGGGTCTGCACATGGTGTGAGGGGTTTTATCCTAGTATCTGTCTTGTTAATGTTTGGTTTTGACTTACTAAAATATCTTGCACTCATGTCGGTGCAGACAAAGAAGACTACAGAGGGGGAAAAAATCTAGCTAGTTAGGAGCAGAGGTACATTTTCATCCTTCATGTAGGAGGTGGAGTCAGAGCCTGTGTGTGTTTCTTGGATGCAATGCCTTTTCAAGAGAGCCAAGGGTTTTCCTTTCCCCTTCACAGGCTAACAGTGGCTCCCTGGACTTTACTGCTATGACATCTCACTCCCAATGGATATGTGAGTCCTTATTGCTCTTGGGACTTAGGCTGGTACTTGGTGTGTTCCCAGAAGATCTCAGAAGCCACTGTAGTCTCCGAAGGATCTGTATTAAGGAAGCTCCAAGATGTGTGTTGCAGAGCAGTGTTGCCTGGAGCGAGCTTGTAACTAACACAAAGGAGATGATGTGACCTGTACGTTCATAGACTGAGATGCTATACGGCTGTATAGGAATAGGTCTGCTGTCCCTGATACAAACCCACCCAGAGCAAGAGTGAGGAAGGCTTTAGTTTTTTCATTTCAAGAGCTTTACCCAACTGTCCTGGCCAAGCCTTACCTGAGGGGCAGAATAAAGTTTCTGACAGTGTTTCTGCTTCTCAGATCAGTTCATCATCCCTAATTCAGAGCGCATATTAATTCTTCTTAAAGTAGTTAATTGCTTTGCAGAATGCAGAATTTATCTTCCAGCTGGGAAGATATATTGGACTGGCTTGGGTTTTTTTGTTGGTTTTTTTTTTTGGGGGGGGGGGGGGGTGGGGGGGGTTTTGGGTTTTTTTATTTTGGTTTGGTTTGGGGGGTTTAGGGTTGGATTGGTTTTTGTTATATATTTGTGGTGTTGTTTTGTTGGGGCGGGGGGAGAGGGGGGTCCTGTTACTATTATATGTTGTAGTGTTAGACACCAAATTCAGGACAAAATCACAGCTTTAGTAACTCTGGTGCTCCAAGCTTCTCCTAGAAGAAAAGTAGAAAACTGACATCTGACTTGCCATGCTGAAGAAAACATGCAGGAATAAATCATTAAGGCCAGGTGGGTTTTATTGGTGTTGAGCTAAACAAATATTTTGAGTAATACAAAGCTAATATATAGTGTAATAGTTTAATAAGGAACTGGGAAAAGTTTATAGAAGCTGTTTTGCTGTGGTATCAACTGGGATTCCAGTCTGACTCATTCAGGAATTGCAGAAAATGTTGTTAATGAATATGTAACATATAAGCTCATATTTCATATATTCAAAATAGTCTGTGAATGCACAGTGTTTTGCTACCGAATAGGTAGGCAGGAGAACCTACATGAGGGAATGACAGCACTTCAAGGCCTGAGGTGTTGAAAAAAGGAAAAGATATTTAATGGTTTCTATTTGCAAGGCTACAATGAGCAGTATAAAATGTTACAAACTGAAATCAGTTACTGCATTCTGAGGAACCGTTGGTTGTGTAGTAGCAGTACAGACATACTTGTGGCTGTGTATGGGAGAGGCATCTGTATCCTCACTGCTTCAACAGGGCCCCGACACCTCAGAGCGGAGGTTAGCCAGTGTTTTGTTGGGGTCCCAGAGGAGCTATCAGTGTAACGAGAATCTGTTTGCAGTAATCGGTGGCAGCCTTGACAGAATGCTCCAAACCATCTGCTCAAGGGGATGGCGTTAACTCGATCAAATCCTCATATTTTAAGAATGCTGATCTCTGGACCCAGGAGAATTGGTGACAGGGAGTTCTTGCCAAGCCTGCATTAGGCTGCCTTCATCTCGTCACCAAATACACCAATGTTCCCTAGACAAGATGCGAAATATGTGTGAAATTAAAGAAACAGAAGTATGGAATGAAGGAATAACACACAAAAACTTTCCCACTTTCTGTTAGTGGTTCAGACCTCTCTTTTTAGTTAGAATACAAATATTTTCCTCGTTATGCAAGTGTACTTTTAATAAAAAATTAATCAGCATTCACTTCAGAGATATAGGGAACATGGTTTTACCTCTTCTTTTAAATTAATTGAGTGATTGAAACACACACAGGCCTTTTGATAACTGTTGCATCTCTGGGCTTAGAATTTTCTGGCTTTGGGAAAATTGTCTCATTTTTAGCGAGTACTTAGTTAGTTAACTGCGCAGAAAATGCTGATAGTTTTAACATCATATTAAGAAAGAGCTAATATTTTGCCCTGAGTGTTAAGGGCACAGAACATTACTTTGCATATCTCCTTAAACCTTGCACTCACATGTTTCTTTCATTCAAAGTATTCTGAACATTATAGAGAAGGGATCATGCGTGTGAGGTTACACAAGGGTTAAGTTTAGCCTAGTGATACTAATGTCCCTTGGCTTCTTGTGTTGCCAGTGGGGAGAGAGGTTCCTCTAGGACATCCCTAGAAGAGTGCATCTTTTGCCTTTTCCCACAGCATGAGCAGGGAGATCAGCCTTATCAGGCCTTTGTGAATACCTTCCTTCTCTTAATGCACAAGTCATCCCCCTGACATCTGTTGAAGTACTCCTATCATCATCTTTGTACTATTAGAGGAAAATATTGTGCTTGGTTACGTGGCAAGCTTGGGTGGGGGAATGCAGCCCCTCTGAAAATGGGCTAGGAGCTAACAAGTAAGATAGAGCTGCTGCTCATCAGGGATGTTGGTGGTGCCCCTGTGAAAGCACATTTAAGAAGGGGTAATAAGCTCAGCTCAACAGCTGAGAGAGAGGAGTGTGGGGAGGGGAGGCAGACAGCCAAATTTAACCCTCTGTACAAATGTAACATATCTCTTAATGTGATGGGGTCAGACCAGAGCTCCATATAGCCCAGCATCATGTTCCCATTGGCACTTGGTAGCATACAGGAAGAGAATGTAGCAACTAGGTAAGATATATATGACTCTCCATGGTGTTCTCCTCTGAGTGACACAGGGCTCAAGCATTGTATCCAGACTGTTGTATTTGAAACAGTATGAATCTTTCCTCCATGGATGCATTCAGTCACTTTTTCCTTTTGAAAATCAGACCTTATATGTTGTGATTACTTATGTAATTTAATTAGATTGATAACGTATGTCCTTTGTGTGTTTAAAAACTGCTACCTGATATTTGTATTAAATTTGCTCTTTTGTGTTGAGAGAAACAGTGGCTAATAGTTTCATCCTTCCTGAGATTCATGACCATACCAGTCTCAGTGAGACCAAGATGTTCCAGACGAAACTTCATATGTATGTTTACCTGCATTGTTTTTCTCTATGCAATATCTTCTCAGAAGGGTGTTGAAGCTGTGGATACATGTTAGATTTATGTGGTAGCAAAATTATATTTTCTCATATTCTGAACACATTTGCTAGTAATTCCAATATTATTTGCCTTTTTACTGCTAGTTGAGCTCTGAGTTGAAAACTAACAGTAATTTTGTGTTTGAGTTTCTTTAGAGTGCTTGGGAGAACTCTGTAGTTCTAGAAATTTGTTGCTATTCATTTTAGCAGTTTCTTCTAATGTTAATTCTTCCAACACTACTGGCTATAAGTTTAAAAGCAGCTAATACTGGAGATTGTATTGTCTTAATAAGCAAATCTTCCAAAGGCAGTAGTTTCTCATTTTTTCATAGGATCTGAATACTGGAAAACAGAGTTGTTCTCATTTGTTTATTCTGAGAATATAACAGTTCCATCCATAGGTTTCTCCAGCCTAGAGAAAATTCGAAATTTGAAACGGCTACTCTTTTAAGTTTTGAAAATATTGTGTGGAGAATTTCAAAATTATTTTAGCTTCATTTTCCTTTAAACCCTGTAAGATTTTTTCATTAAGATACAGCCTTATGACCACTGTGGACAGAATTTTACATTTCGGAATGAAAGTTCCATCACTAAATATCCCAACGCATATAGTGATGACTTGAAGAAGAAGCCCAGCAGTTGGAGTTGCTTCAAATGGCCAGTGGGTGCCAAGATGCCTTTATGGTTACTTTGAATCTCAAAAGAAATTTCAGCAGCTCTGAGCACTATAGTATGATCCAGAATACAGTACACGGGAAATGCATAAATGGGGGTATTGCAAACATAGTAAATAACTAAAATTTTATCCTTGGTCACCACTCTAGTTACTTTTCGGTTCCCTTTGGGTTCAAACCTTGAAGACTTACCAGTTCTGTTCACTGGCATGACCATGGTGTAGATCTAACAAATACTGCTGTTTGTTCTTTCCCGTTTTCTTGAGAAATATTAAACAGGAAAATCTTATCATTACTGGAGTACAGAGGGTGTGTTTAGCAGGTCTGTGATCTGCTTAGAGAGAGAGGATAGGGGAAGTGGTGACACCTAGGAAAAAAGTAGGTGAACTTTGCATTGTACTACCTGAATTCTGTGATACTTATGTGCTAAACATCGCTTGTGGTGTGCAAGTTGTCATTCCAGCATATTGTAATCAAGTATGTCAGAATAATGTCCCTGCCCATGGCAGGGGGGTTGGAATTAGATGATCTTAAGGTCCTTTCCAACCCTAACAATTCTATGATTCTATGATTATCTTCTGAGCATGTGTTTTTCTGCTGATGTGGGGAAAAAAAAATGACAAGTAGGAAATTCAGTGTCATTTACTTTGTTGGGTTTGTATTTGGAGGGAGGCACTGTGTTTTGTGGAGGAAGTTTTTGAGGACATTTGCTAGTCCCTGTAGTGCACCTCATCTCTTACACTTGCTTCATTGAATACAGTCCCTTGTAGCTTGTTTTTTCAGCTGCTTCACTGAGTACACACATTGTATTTCATCTTCTATGGCTGCTTCATTGAGCTTCTGTATATCTCTTCTGTTAATCTTCTGTCCTGCCTTGGCCCCCTTCATCTCAGTAATGTACAGAGAAAATTATTTCCTGCAGTTGTGAATGACACTTCTTCAATGATGATATATAATACTAGCACTCGTTTAATTATGATTGTATTCCTGCGTTTATGTTAAAGATAAATATATGTGGTTTTCCACTGCCCAGATTAGCACTGTACCCATATTCTACTTAAACTGCCCCTTGTCCCACAGGAAAAATAGGGAAAGTTCAGAAATACTTGGAAAGAAGGATAAATATTTTAATACTTTTTCAAGAATTTTGTTGAGGGAATACATACAACAAAAAGAGCAAATACACTCGTGGCCTATCAAGCAATTATTACTACACATCTAGACAGTTGAGAGTACTTGAAAGAATGCTAGTAGTAACTGATATTCTAAAATTTGGCTAATCATTCAAAGTCATCTTTTTGCTGTGAAGAATTAACTGGTTTTTGGTTTTTGCTTGTATTTCTGGATAGTTCAGATATAGTCTGGTGTACAAAAATATAATTGTTAATAGGTCTTATTGCAACTGAATGTCTGCTTTCATTATTTTTTCTATACTTTTCATGTTAACAGATAAATTTTCCATACATAATTCCTTGAAGAAAATAAGGAATTTAAATTTACCAAATAAACATCTCAGAAAGTAGATCTCTAGATGGAAACTCATTAGATGTTGAAGCTGAAATCCTCTGTGTGGAGGGAACATGAACAAGCTGTATGACCTATGTACTCCATCAAAATAGCATGTTTTGTCAAATATTAAACATAACAAACAGTAAATAAAAGTCCCTCTATAAAAATAATTCTGTAAATTGAAGAAGAAATAAATATGAAAGGAATTCAAGTAATCTACAAGCAGAGAGTCAAAAGTCATCAAACCATTTCAGGAACTAATCACTTGCCTTTATTTCTTATTATGATACAAAGTTAGTATTTTTTATCCAACTAAAATGTTTGAAGAAGTTATTCACTGAAGTCATACATAAGGAATATATTTTTTGCTGGCTTATATTTAAAAATTCACATGTACTTTGTATTTTTTTTAATGGTCTGAGATGTTAAGCTTCTTGCTCTTTCTGCTTTATCATCTAAATTTCTGTTCTTTGCCAAACTTACAGTGAAAATATATGAAGAATTTTATCACACAGATTTTTCTTTCCTATCACATTGTGTTGGAGATTTCTAGATTCTCGTTTGGTTTGCAACATTGTTTCAGGGGGGAGAGAAAAGAAGAAAAAAAAAAGAAAAATCCCAAATCCACAAAACTAAAATTCAGTCCTAGAATTTTTTTTAGGGCCTGAACTTAAACCTTACACACCCACCACATTTATCAAGATAGAAGTTGATATCCCTTGTGAAATGTGTAGAATTTAGTTCCTATTCTTTTGATAATTGGATATTTGGAAAACCAATGTGGGGAAAAGGGAACTGAAATGATCGGTAACACAAATCCCGCTGGGTTTGTGTAAAAAATCTTCACAGTACAAATTGTCAGTCTTTCAAGTACGTTAAAGTTTTGAGTATTCTAGAACTGTTGTGTGATCCCTTTCTCAGTACATAAGTCATTGCTTAATAATTATTTACTCTTATGTTTTTCCATGCAATGAGATCTGTATTTAGAAGATTTTTAGATGGAAGTAATTTCTTTGAATTAGTTGCACTGATGATTTTAAGAAGCAGATTATTTATAGAGCCAACATGTTGACACACTATCAACCGTTTAAAAGCAAAAAAAAAATTACTAATAAGGTTAATTGTCATATGAACCCTCCTCTGTAGTCTGCAATCTGTAGGCTTTGATTGTTTCTCTGGGGGAAACTCTGCCCAGATGGTATTTTCCTCAAGGCTCTGACCCACAAGAGGCCTGTGGAGATGGAGAACAAGGTGCATCTCCACAGACTAATTAATTTACTATTATAGCACCTGTTCCAGAATAGATAGGGCTGGAAAGGAAAACAGTCCCTGGGCACAGTGGTAGGCTCACTGGTAAATGGATTTGAGCTGATTATATTAAGCTGATGCTTTGATCATCTAAAGGCGTTAAAATGGAAATATGTTTTTGCTGGCTGTTGGCCTCTATGTGAGTGCAGTTTGTATTATAAGTGAGCAGTAAGGAAAAAGCTGTTTTGGACTCAAGCAAATAGGTTTTTGAAAGTGCACCAGAAAAGTGCACTCCTCTGCATTTCAGATTCAGGAATATTAACATGCAGGATCATTTGCACTTGAAGCATTTCCTTAGATATTTCAGTATTTTGTTCATATTCTACTAAGTCATCAGTATTAAACCCTTGAAACCCGCCCATTTTCTGTCACCCATAGGGTGTCAATGCATATTCTTGCCCAGGATTAAAATATGTTTAGAGTCCTTAAGGAATTGAATTATATTTGTAGGAAATAGAAGTAACCTCTTCAGTAAAATCTTGACAAACTGTGCAATTAAATGCTGATCGAACTGTAACAGGCAATGGCAAATCCTTGTGTAAACATTGCTGGGTAGTAAGTGGATTTACAATGTGTTAATCTGTACTCACTTTCACTTTATTGCCATTTGGATTCCCAGAAGGATTAGCTTTAATTTTATTGGCCCTATGAGGCTATACTGTTATTTCCCTTTTCAAACCAGCTCAGTGATTTTTTTTTCTTCATTTATTTAGTAAGCATGACTCCTATAAGCTGTAGGGTAAAATTAATTGACCCTTCTGATTGTAAGGTTAAAAGTGTGTGTAACTAAGGTCCTGCTAAATAATGCTTTCTTTAAAGCAGCAGCAAAATTTCCTGCTAAATAATGCTTTCTTTAAAGCAGCAGCAAAATTTCCTGCTAAATAATGCTTTCTTTAAAGAAGTAGCAAAATTACAACAAAATCTATCAAAACTAAATAGCATATATGGTATTAATGCATAAGACAAAAATGTTCTCTCTATTAAAATTATAGAAATGTTTCAAATTTTTAAACATACATTATGTTAAAAGCAAATTTACATGATGATTGCATCATAAGTAGATTTATTGATATGTTATCGTAAAAATGGCAACATGCTGCTAACATATGCTAAGAAACAGGATTCTGTACGTTTGTGTGATTTGTTTTAACAACAATATGGTACTCAAACCCCTCATGGATTAATAAAATTTGGTGCATCTTGTCCAGCTTCTTTAAAAAAAGTTATCTCCTAAAGCAGTTTGTGGAGTTAGTTGACATTGTTTGCAACAAATAGCAGAAAGAGAATAGAGAATCTTAAAGCAATAGTAAAAATATGTTGATAAGTAAAATGTTGGCACTTCTTGGGAATCAGGAGAGTAAAATAAGGCAAGAAAGATATTTAACCCCTTAAAGGGAGAAGGATCTTGCACCAACCACTTTGTTCTGGGCTGTGGGGTGAAGGAGGTGGCTTTCATAACAGTCTGAGTTGGTGAGTGAGACTACTTCACAACCAGTCAGACTGATCTCCAATAGCAGTTAACTCCAATGTTACAGTTAACTTTCTAGTTAGTATTGGGGCTCTGCATTTTGATGTTAAATTCTACAGTGAACTGTGATAAATGGTATGCTGCACAAGGTAAAAATGAAACATGAAGGTTAGGTTAGGTTGTTAATAAAAACCAAAGGCCAAAATTTGAGGTTGATCTTAGCACTTCTTTTGTTCATACTTAATGATTCCAACTGAGGTACTTCAATCAATGGCAAAGCTTCTTTGACTTAGAAAGGAAAAGTTCTATGTTTTGCAAGATGATAATTTAAAAATATATTAAAGGCATTTTTAATATTAGGATATTATTAGTAATTTTTCCTTTAAAAAAAGTCCCAAATTAATTGTATTTTGAATCATACATTCTCTTCGTGAATATATTTTTCTCTTAATTTTTGTGAGGTTTTTTTTTCTGTTTTTTTCTTTTTTGGGGGGGAGGGGTTTGTGGGGTTTTTTTGGTTTTGTTTTGTTTGGGTTTTTAATAAAGATGACTATCTGAAGATCTACAAGCATCTTATAAATATTTGTGCCGATGATAGCAGCACATTTTTGTTTAAATAGATAAATTCTGAAAGAAAAGTGTTAAAATATTCCCAGTCATCAGTTAGTTGACTATAGAGCAGATGATAAAATATGGACTCTAAATTTGGTGCTCTGAGCTCAAACTGGACTATTCTGTAAGTGGGAATCAAGGGAAACCGATCAAGCTTGGGACAGCTCATGAGACTCAAAAAAGGTCAAGTATGGAAAAGGAGTACCACCACAGATTTGTTTAGAATGATCATAATAAGATTTTGATCAAGTAAGATTAAAGCTATTTCCCATATGCTTTTGTTTTGCCATAATTTTGCAACTTTAAGCAACAAGGTGCTGCAAGAGAACAATTATAATAAGTAACTTAGAATAAAGTAATTAAAATACCTAATTACTGTGCAAAGCAATAATCTATTAAGTCTGGAGAATGAATTCTCAGTTAATGCTCAGAAAGATCATTGAAATGGCTGAAACTTTGACAACAAAATTGCTTCCTGTGCCTGTCCATCTAGTTAATTCTGTAAAGATGGAACCCTAGTGAATGCATGGATTTGTGTAAGCATCACTTAACTAACCTAAAACCAAGCTTCCTTGTCCTCTTCTTTTTTTCTTCCATACTTCCTCAATTTTAAATATTCTTTTAAAAAATGCTGCATCTCCTCAGAAAAGTGAGAACAAGTAAAGTGTCTCTCTTTCTCCGTCTGTTTCATCAGATGCACTAAGAAACAGGATATTGATCCATATTTGCTCTCTATTTGCTACAGGTAGCTTCCAAACCCCATTCCACTTCAGGGTTTGGCATGCTGTTTCTGCTGTTGGCTGTTGCCTCAACATTCTTTTTGCTGACCAGCAAGGTCTTTGGAGCACCTTCTCCATGGGCAGAGGAGGAGGAATGTCCCTGTCAGTATGAAATATTTTGCTACATTTTTGGGCTCTTAAAAATAGCAGGAGATTGAGCTGCTTTTTAAATACCCAGGAGTAGGCTCATGAGATCATCAATCACCCAAAGAAATGGAGATTTTATCAGATACATGAACAAGTGAGTTGAGAGACTACCAAAATATTAAAACATAGAAAACTAAAAATAGGCACAAACACCAGACTAGAGGCTTTCCTCTGTTATGATGAAAAGTATTTACAGAAAATTTAAAGTTTCTATTTTCACAGATAAGTAATTTTTAATCTGAAGTTTGCAAAGCAAAAAATATACCTAGAATAAAACAGTTTAGGAAAGAGAAAACCAACAAAATTATGAAAATTTCCAAGGTGGAATGACTGATAGAGATGTGGCAAACAAGGAAACATCTGGTGAAGGCAATGCATCTGCTTGTAGGCTTAATAAGTGCTATAACTGCAAAATCAGCAGGTATTAGGTTGTTCGTGCTCTTTTTTTTTTTTTGTATTCTACTTATTCCATTTGATAGAACAAGGAGTGACAGGTGACTGAGAGCAGAACGCTTGTCATGAAGATTTCCAGTGGATTGTTATAAAGCAAATGTTAGTTAAATTTACTCAAAACTTTCTGTGATGTTCGTAGCCTTTGGCACTATTAGGTACAAAGCATGAAAGTGCTTTCAAAACTATCCAATAATAAACAGCATTTTTCATTTCATACTATGAAGCACTCATAATACAGAAGAAGCAATTTTTTTGAAAGTGATGATGAACCAGGAAGCTGGGAATGTGAAAGATATTTATCTGTCATGGTTTGTCAAAAAAAGACCCTGACTGGTGTTTGTTTTCAGTTATATGTGTGCTGAGCCAGAATAATATGGGGGAGCAGCATTTGTAGACACTGCATCTCCCCAGATAGTTAGACTTGGTGTCTGTATATTAATTTTAACTGGGTGACTCTGTCAACTCAGTCAGAAGCAGGGATGGAAATATTTTTAAAGTTCAAATTGATCAGTATAAGGCATGCTTATTTTGTAAATCAGAAGCTGTTTGCTGAACAGTACTAGGCCAGCCTCTTGCTTCACTATATTTGAAGTTACAGTGGTCTTTACAAATTGATACTTGGGAGGCTATTTGCAGTGTTCTATGAACACATATGTATTAATTAGAAATCTTTATTAAAACTAGTTCATATTCAACTAGAATTCTATGACACATGCTTTAAAAAGCATGACACTGGCTCTGTTTTCTTCTTCTATATGCACATCAAATGAAGAGTGTTACAACAATGTATTGCAGTTACTCTGGTTTGATATTTATTACCCACTTATTTTCTGCTGATTAAAAGCACTATTCAAGCTTTTTTTTAAAAGCAGGATTTTTTTTTTTTTTAATATGAACTTGATGTTGTAAAACTTTCTGAAGTCTGGGCTTAGTGGTTAGGAACACAAATGACCATCAAGCAGTGGCAGTATGGGTTGTGAGCCCAACAACCTTGTTGATATAGGGACAACACCTGTCTGCTGCCCAGTAGTGTTCACTTTGCTGGCTGTCCCTGTACAATGCTACCATGGGGATTAAAAAACTAACTTATTCCCTCTCAGTTTTGGATGCTGGGATGAAAAGTTGAAAAGACAGGAAAGCCACTTCAGTTATTTATATTAATACTAAATGGAAGCATAAAGGAATTGGACAACAGGGGTGACTCTACCATTAAAGGACAACCAACCAGACTGTCCTGAGGAGCAGATGAACATGGAAGTTTCATGCTCCTATTTAAACTGATGCTGCAGAGAGAAAGCTGCATCTTTTCTGTCCACATTTACCCAGAAATGTATTATCTGTGAAATGCTACCACTTAGAAATTTAGTTATTTGGCGATAATAGGTTGTTGGCATCATATTGGTTGGTTCTGCTTGGTGAGAATCTTATAGAAGTGTATTTCATTCTCTGAAACAGTGAGAACCAAGATATCTGGGTTTTGTACAGTTCTATTAATAATATATTGAGTATCAAACAAAAAATATCTTCTGAGAAGGATGAGCTATGGGAATTATATTAATCTCCTGAACTGGAACTGTAGAGGCTTAGAAAGCTTAAATCAAGGACATCCAAATTTTGTCCAATTGAGGGCTGTGTTGGCATCATGTCTGGAGCTTGAGAGTTGAATCTCATTGGTTATTGCCGTCTCCTCTTTAGCATGGAGCTGCAGCTAATGGAGATAAGCTCAAAACTAGAAAGTTAAACTTTCCTGGTACCTGCCCTAGAGTTTGGGATTTATATATATATATATATATATAATATATATGTTTATTATTAAAATGTCTTACATATGCATCAGAAAACACTGTTAATCTTCTTTTCATCTCTCAACAATTTTCATGTTCCCTCATTTCAGGATATACTAGCTTGGAATCTAAGAATCAAGCTCATTTCTTTCTGTCTAATGTTTTGACAGCAGCAACAATGTTTCTGCATGCAAAATTGAGGTGATTTAATCTAACCTGTGCTGTCCTTTCACATATAGAATCTGATGCAAATTGTGAAGATTTGGTTTCTAGTGACCAATTCTGACAATGCATAAAATATAACAAGCGACTGGTAAGAAATTAACACAAAAATTCTTTAAGTATTGACTTTAAGAGGCTTCTTTTTTCCCTTCTTGCTGGAGACGTGTAGCAGTAATATCATACAAGGTCATCTTGCAAATGCAATATACTAGTGCTTATATTGAACTCCACACCAGGACTTCTGTGTTGAGCCTGATATTTCACAAATAAATGTTTGTTTAAACAAAAGTATCATTTTTTTCATGGCTCTTTCCATAACATAATTTTCCTGCCATTTTACATTCACCTATTAAGACATATAAAACTGTGTCCAAAGTGTTCTGTATTCTAATAAAAACAGCAAGATTAACAGTTTTAGACTGTAGGTCAATGGCAAGAGAGTTCTCTTTCCCTAGTCTCATATAATAGTTTCTACCATAACCTTAGTGTGGTTTTTGATAACTTAGGTATGAATTTGTAACTACAAAGCTTCTAGAGCTTTCAGTAATTCATTTGGGTTTTGATTACACACACACACAAAAAAATTTCACATATACCCATGTACACTGTATTTCAGATTACATCTGTTGAATGCATTTGTAAAAAGTTTTCCTTTACTTAGGACACTAGTTTGCATTCTTTGGGTCTTAAAGAACAATTTTACTGCAGGTAATTAGGAAGCACATTCTGGTCAAACACTAGAACAAAGTGTATGTGGGTATTTGATTAACCCACCAGTCTGCTTCTTACATTTGTTATTGTTTATTTTTGATGATATAGTATTTCTGTTAAATTTTTACATTAAAGTAAATATATATATATACTATGATTATTATACTGAAGCTTAGATGCTAACATATGGGGTAATACAGAACGCTCATTGAAGTAATCCCACAGACAGTAACTTTTTGTTCCTACAAGATTTTCCTTCTTATTTTGGTAGGATAAAGAAAGGGAGGTGCATATCAAATAGCCACTTAAGACAGCAGGATGATTTGAGCAGATGGGTGGGGAAACATTTATTTTATTTCAAATAGAGAAAGTTGCTTTATGTGCAGGTGGATTGCAGAAGGTTTCCCTCTTCTGAGGCCCATCTGGGAAGTTAGTTTAGCTCTATTGATGTTTAAGACTCCTTCTTTCATCACGACCACATGCCAAGACAATAAGTAATTGAACTGCGCGTTTTGCCTTTTTAAAAAGGTGTAATCTCCTTCTGAAGTGTAGAGAGATGTTTAGCAGGATTTTTCTAATTTATCTGTCATCTCACCATGCAGGCGAGGTTCCAAGCCTAGACCGCGGTATCTCTTTATCATCTCTTTTTGATGAACACCTGTTTCTGATGTACAAATGTCTATCTGCTGAGATGCAAAATTGAAATAATTTTAACAGGATAAGAATAATTAGGAATCTTTTAAAGGTCCACCTGTTCGAAATACTGTTCTGTTTATTTCTACGTTACATATAACATAGACACAAATGTTTAGCAATTATGATTGCATAGGCATCTTTTCTCTGTAATATTTTAACCTAAAAATGAAAAAATGAAATTGCAATTGCAAAAAAAATTGGAACCTTGGAAATAATTTAAAAAAAGGGTATTTAGGCATAGGTTACAGTTTGTGTACTGTCTCTAACATAGCTATTGAAAGAATAAATACTGTCTTTTAATATATGTCCCATGTTTTCAAATTTAGAATATAAAAACAGATATGAGTGTAACCTTATTCGCTTATTTGAGCCAGAGCCACTTCATTTACAAAACCAATTATATCTATATCACAAAATTCCCTCAAAAAAGTAAATATTATAGATTTTTGAAGTTATTTTATAAACACAGGTATGTGTGGTTCACTTTAAATGTTTAAATATTGCTTCTGTTTTTAAATACATTGTATTTTAAACATGGACAATTTATTAATTTATAGCTTAAATATAAATTATTTTTATAATAAATTCTAATAATTTGTTTCTTTTAATTTGATACACTACTTTTTAGAGAACAACTGAATAAGTCTTTAAAATTAAAATTTCAAATAAAAAATTTATTCATCTAGAAAAGCAAAAATACAACTCACAGTTTACATGTCAGTTTTTTGTAGACTTATATCCCTTCATCAGTAAAGAGACATTTTGAAGGCTGGTGAAAGACTGTTAGTGGTTTATCAGCATCAAGATGGGGGTGTATTTACAATTACAAAGTAATTCTTGAAGTCTGTTATTATTTATATTTCCTAATTTAACTTCCAAATATATCTAACCTACATAAAGCAGTAGAAACTAGTAGGTAATCTCAACTGAGTTACATAATTTAACTAAAATATGAAAGATATGGAGATTTACTTAAGAATCAATAACTAGTCCCACTCATTTGTGACTCATATCCTCACTGAATTAGAAACTACTAGTGAGAATAAAACTACATATATGAGATTTCTCCCCTTCCTTACATTTATTATACTTTGTTTAGTTAGTGTATTTTAAAATTTAAGAAGAGGGGAAATCTCATATATTTTTCAAATTATATTAACTCAGTTGAAGAGACTTGCTTCTAATTCCTACTCTTGTCTCGAATACTTTTACTGTTACTGATCTCATGTAACCTTTCATAGAAGGTTTTTCTATTGCTTAGTGGAACAATGGATTAAAATTCACTATTAACTATAATGAACCCTGTAAATTGTAGTTAAGAATTCAGGTTTTGCAAATTTCTGTTACAGCACCCTGCTTTCATTTGTTTTGAGCTTGCAAAGCTAGTTTCTCTTTGCAGCTTATGATGTTTTATGGTTTATTTCAAAGTCAAAATAAAATCTTTCCAGGCATTTTGTAGTTGGAGGGAGTGAACACAACATACTTTTTAACTCTTCACCATAGAGAAGGAAATACAATACTAGGAATTGTTTTTTGACTGAGTTATAAAGGAAGAGGCTGAAGTATGGACACAGTACAGGCTTTGCCTCAGCTAATTCTAGGAAAAAAAAATTCATTTTTCAACTTGTTTTGAAGATTAGTATTTACTGTAGCTGATAGCTACAGGACCAGAGTGAACATGTGACAATGGCAAAGGCTGTCACAAGGCTTTATTTCAAGTAGGATGGAATAGGAAAGTTATTGGAGTAAAGAAAATGTATCATCTCCATCTTTCCTTCATACCTTCAACCTCTTCTGGTTGTTTACTGTAGCACTATAGCATTAAAACAAGAAATACAGTTAGACACTGCCCTGGAAGAAGTAACAAACTAATAGATTTAAGTTTCATGTTGTTTGGGGTTGGGTTTATTTTATTGGGTTTTTTGGGTTTGGTTTGGTTTTGTTGATTTTAGGGTTTGTTTAATTTGGTTTGGTTGGGTTTTCTTGGGGAGTGTCTGTGGTTTTTTAGTTCAGTTTTGTTTTTTAAGAGTGGGGCAGCAGATTCAGTGACACTTAAACGTTTCAATGAGATTCATTTAAAAATAAATAAATGCTTTAAAATACATATTAAAATATTTTTTTTATTTTTCACTTTGAAGTTGGTAAATAACCCTTTAAATTTGATTGAACACATTTTAATAATCTCAAATTCAAAGCAAAATATGTGATACATGATCAAATAGTAACATTTTTATTTTCATAGTATTGTAAAAATAATAAAACTTAAAAAGAAAAAAAAATTCAGAAAGCTGGAAAAGTTTTTTGTCCAGTTCATGATGCAGGTAACATACAGCAGATGAAAACTATTGAGTTAATGCAGAAAATTTTGGATATGGTTATAACGTGTTCCACAGAAACCTGCAGAAAAAGGAAGCCTTCTTTTTTTTAATACATCTGTATTCCTTAGTTCTACTATTCTATTGTACATGTACTATTCTGTGTGTTTTAAGCTTTCATTTAAAAATTAATTTCTGTATTTTTCCTATTGTAGTGATACAGATGTCACAGTGCAGACAGACACCCTGTCATGTTGAATTTAGTCTTGCGGAAAGGTGTCTCTAGACAAACAATAACAGCAGCAAAAGTGGGACTGCCATGTTCCAACATCACGCTCTCTACAATGAGCACTTCACAGTCTAGTTGCAACCATTTACAGTCAAACCTAATTAAACACAGGCACGTTTTTCTTTCCACTAAAAGCAAACAACCCATGTATAATGGTTATATTGTTAACTTTAATAAAAAGCTACAAACTGTGAAGGATGAGATTGCGAGAGCAAGGTTAAGTCAGTGATGTATGTACATGGAGGTTTGGATTCAGTGTGTTGTTTAACAGTTCAGCTAGTTAGAAAATAGAAAACAGTGTTTTGGGAAAAAGAAGTAACACCTTTCCCCTGCCTTTTCCCCCATTTTTTTATTTGTGTAATAAAAGTGAATGATGCTTTCCTTCCTAAGGAAATCTGACTTATTTGTTGAAACTGAATATATTTGTGTACTGTTAAGTGTGTGAGTATACGTAATTTAGGGAAAAGAAAGGGATTATTTAGAAACACTGACATTTTCTTTCTGAACAGTTGAAGAAAAGTTTCGGAAAATGTGAAAGAAATATATAGGTGAAACAAGAATTTAAGGGGGTGGGAATCATAAACAGTTCTATTTTAAAACTTTGGTAAAGGCGAGATCTAAACATGAAGTAAATTTGTTATTAAGGAGATTTTATTTGGTGCTTATTGGTCATAGCCATATATCCTTGTGCAGGGTTACATGAGATTGAGTACACGAATGAAGACACTGTTTTCATTGAATGTGGGATGCTGCCTCACTAACTTGTATTTTAGATCAAGCTAGCAAGTTCAAATGACAAGTGAGCATTGGCCTAGTTGTTTCTAGGGACTTCTGTTCCATAATGTGTTTTGTACTTTCTTCTCCACTTTGTTTTCATCATTTAAGTAAGATAAATTATCCTATTGGATGCTTAGGCTAGGATGGATTTGCAACACCATGTTTCTTCCTGACATTTTTCTCATTGCTGAAAATCAAATTAAATATATTGATTCATGGAGAGATGCTTATTTGGGGTTATTTTAGATGGAGAAATATTTCTGCTGTGGTCCTATGTGCAGAAATTCCACAAAATACTTTTCTCATTAGAAATTTATGAAACTCGTTAAAATAAAGGAATTGTTACATCTAACTGAAACATTTCCTTTCTTACTTATAGGTCATTATAAGTTTGGACCCTCAAATGACTGGAGAAAGTAATCTTCCATTTAACTGATACTTTTTATGTGTTTTGTTGAACACAATATCCCCTTTCTTTCTTTCATGTGGGCAATGGAATTTCACTTCTCTTACCCCTCCTGCTTGCATCTTCTAAACCTTTTGATAGCATCACTGTTCCTTTTTGTTTCTAATTCAGACATACAGTAGAATGTGCCAACCCCAATCACATGTGTTATTCCAGGTGTTTGAGTTAGTGATTCCTGTAAACAATGAAGTGACTGCCTATATTTCTGTCTTTGTTTCCTTCTGTAATCTTTTCACCCTAATTGTCATGTCATCAGACATAGAAAATGCACACTAATTTACCAGACTAATTAAAGTAATCTTCACTTCCTAACCAATGTGGAAATGCAAGGCTCAGCTTCAGTAATACATCTTGTTAGCCTGTAGTTGCTCTAAATATAAGTTTTGTTCTTGGGACAGTTTTAAGTACTGTAAGGTTAATCAGAAAG
Organism: Melopsittacus undulatus; assembly: GCF_012275295.1. NCBI lineage: Eukaryota > Metazoa > Chordata > Aves > Psittaciformes > Psittaculidae > Melopsittacus > Melopsittacus undulatus. The sequence goes on from NC_047532.1 coordinate 44,894,950, forward strand.
CTTACAATGCCTATGAAAAGCAAAAACTTTATTATCTGAAACCTGTTATAAGAATTACTAGTATTTTTATCATATGGTGTCTGAAGCTATTAGTCTAGACCCTTTTTACTATATGGTACAAATACTGAAGAAAAAGATAGACCCTGACCTAAAGAACTTACAGGTAAAGTAGAATCATGAACAGGGAGAGACTGAGGGTGTCAAAAGTCTTTCATTAGAGTGATTGAGGAAAAAATGATGCATTTGGGGAGGTGTCAAAGGGGAGGCATTATGAGATATTAGAGATGCCAGTTGGAGTTAAAAGAATAGTTTAAAGTAGGGAGAAAAAGGCAACCTTGAACTTTTTTTCTGAGAAAAGCTTTTACAGTAAACCTTTGAGTACTATGAAATTCAGTGGACACTAAGTATATGCAGTTGAACTGAGGACACTATCTTTCAAAGAGAGTCATCTGTCGTTGCTTGCCAAGTTGTTTTTGAGAAGACCGAGATTTCAGAGTAGTTTAAATTTTTCTTTTTTTCACAACCATACCAAAATATGAATATATATAGAAGATATATGCTTTTAGTTAGCTTAAATATTTTAATTAGTTTTTTTTTTTACATGATGTAAATAACCTGTGTGAATGCTGAGGAATTCAGATTTGAATTCCATGCAGCTTATATTGATTCATGGAAAAAAATTCCAACAGATCATTTAGGACCTTGTGGCTTTCAGTGCTTCTGATGATAGTGTAGTGAAAAGGAATAGATACTATCTAAGGGATAGATGCAGGTGAAAAGGGTTAGATACTGTCAACTGATGATTGGAAAGGGCCTAATTGCTATTTTTGGAGTTCTAAAATCCACATCCATCAGGAAAACATAAGTAAATATTAACAGGAAATCTGCTTGCTTGTAAAAATTTTCACATTGTCAATTATTATCACATATTGTCAAAGATGGTCATACTGTCAGTTGTCTTAAAGCTTTGGTAACTGTTAGTAGCTTACTGCTAGAATACTTCAGATTACTGTATCTGTGGTGTGGGAGGTTGGAGGCACCTCCAGGAAGCTCTCCTGAACATTTGTGTGCTCCTCTTGATTCTCTTCACCTTCTCTTGCTGGCCTTCCTAGCTTTCTGGACAACCTCAGAGAACTCATGCTTCACCTGGACCTTTTATGCTGTTGCTTTCTTAACAATGAACAAGGATGACAGGGGAAATAATGGGGGGGGAACACTTAGCAAATAAAGTATTAATTGTTTCCTGCTGGTGAGCAGAACTTAACAGAACATTTTGCTCAAGCACTTTTTATGGTCTTATTGTTTATGGACACCTTTGTAAATTTGTGTTTAACTGTTTCTGCTTTGAATAAGGTTTGCTTCTTTACCTGCTTACAGCAGATAACAAAGGAAAGGAACCTAAAAAAAATCTGTTATAAATTTTCTTTTATCATTTTGTTGCTCAGTAGACCTTTTGCTGTCTTCCAGATATCCCCTTTTCTCTGGGGACTGAGCAAGGAGGTTGCAATTGGTTTCCCCTATCTGCACTCATGCAACCTTGTTTCATGGGTCACAGATTTGTTAATTTGGGTCTGTCAGATCAAAAGTAACAAACAATCGGTGTTTGGCCTGGAATTTACGCAGTCTACCTGCTTTAAACTGAAGAAAAGATGAAGTACTGTAGTAAACTTTATCTCTGCATCTTTCATAAAAAACCATGTAGAAAAGAGTGGAAAAAGTACAGATGGCTATTGTAGGTTATAAATTATATGTGACAGTAGCTGGTTGTTTCCCCCCCCACACACCCCGCCTTTTTTTTTTCCCCCAGCAGAAAATTGGAATCTCAGCAAGATGAAATATATTGCAAAAAATATTAGCCTTCCTCCTTCTAGAAAAATTAATTTATCCAGTACTATTTACAGTTGCGTGTTTTTCAATAGCAGAGGAAGAAGATAGGTGAAGGGAAGCAGAATAAGACAGTAGCTTATGCTGTGAAAGACGATATCAGAGGAAACTGTGCTGGATGTATAATCAGTAAGATGAAAGGTCTCTCCAGCAGAGAGGCCATGAGGGGTATGAGGGAGTCCAAAAAGAAGTCTCCCTTGCCTAGAGATAGGTTGCATGGCTCGAGATAACCTGTCAGAAATCCATTATGGATGAAGATATGCTGAAGTGTGTTTTGTAAAAGAAAAGAGCAAAAAAGGTGCAGAAAAACACCTTAAATATTATCTCTTTCCTGCAATGGAAGGGTGAGTGGGTATTCCCAGCATTTGCCAGCTCCAGTCAATCAGGTCTGAAGTCTTTGGTGTTGAAAGTCAGAAGAAAGTCAGAGTTGTATCAGCCTATATAGTGCCTGCAAATGCACAGAGAAAAGAAGGTCTCACAGATTATTACTAATTTGAATTTACCGAATACCATATTTTATGTTCCCAAACCATCCATTACTTGGGCAATAATAGAAGGTCTTTTTGATTTAAGATTAAATAAATAAAATGTGGAGGCTTGGTTTTGTATTAGGAGAAAAATATAATAAAGCAGAGAATTAACTTGTTTAGTTTGGCCTTATTTCTGATACAGTCACTGCAGTATGTATTAAGTCTTAACAGACTCAAAAAGTGTTTTCAAACCGAGGCTATGCAAGAATTTTCTTACTAAAAGACTTGCTTGACTGAACAAGCTAAGATTATTCAGTATGTGGGTTCCTCTCTGTTATATATTGACAGGTATCTTTATTAACAGAACAGGCTAAATGTTTTCTACAAGTCAAAAGTATGAAAACTACCTAGATTTCTGGTAAATACTGTCAGAAAATAATTGCACATCACATTGTGTGGTATGGTAGTTGAACACTTCTGTTTACTGAGATCATATCCAGTAGAATAAAATGCGTGGATCCAAACACTCCTGCTTTGAGATTACAAGATATGTAAAGTATTTATTCAGTTTCAATTTTTCCAAATACCCAGTAGAATTGTGGATTCCCTTTATTCTGATTTATTTGAACATAGATAAGACAAAACATCCAAGCCATGTGATACTTTTTTCTTCCTTAATTCTATTGCATTTAAGCAGTGGGTCAGATTAAAGAATTTACATCTAAACAGCTCCAGTGCTGAAATACAAACCTGAGACTACTTTAATTGTCACTGAGATTCTTCTTGGCTTTTTGGGCATCCCTAATTTACATACACTGTGTTCGTTGGAGCTAACAGTTTACTACTTAGTGAACTTTTTGGAATCCCAGAAACATCTGGGCTACTGCATTACTCAAAAAACCCCGTAGTACATCTTTTGAGTGCTACTGAGACTTAAATAATAACAATACTGATATTTTCAACCTGGATAGCTTGAACTCATCTTGAAGTGTAGGGTGAAACTAGGTCAGAAAGATCTGAAGACACAGTAGGATGTGGCTGATTTTGGTCATAGGATTGTGGGAAATGGTTCCAGTTTAAGCAAAACAAAGAAAAACAAATCCTCTAAAGCTAGAGAAATAATCATTAACTCTTTTGTGATAAAGTATTTCTTCAGTTCAGGGATATAATTTTCTATTATCCCCACATTAGGGTTTCAAGAGGGCAGAAATGCACGTGGTACTTGCTCTGCCACCTTAAACTTTGACCAAGGGAGGCAAGGCTTATGCTTAGAGCAGAGTCATGGGAGGGCAAGTTTTTAAATAAAAACTGCATTGCAACACAATGCAACTCTTCAGTAGTATGTATCCTGTATAATGCAATCCCTGTCCCTGAAATCTTCAAGGTGACCTCCCACTTGTGTTGAAAAAAAATCTTTGGGAGGGACCACCCGGCTAGGAACTGGAACTGTAAGTGTTGCCTTGTAGGTCTAGTAGAGTTCAGGAATGTCCCTGTTTAGATTGCTTTGTATTTTTTGCTTTAATTGTTCTCTCAGCTCTGAATGAAAAAAGTGAAAAATAATAGAACTGTGTGAGATTGAAATATATGAATCCATAATAATTTCCCTCGGCTTTCAGGAAAGCTAAGGAGGAAATATCAAACCGCTCAGAATTAGTGATCTCTAAGTCTTCTGTCTCTTCTGACCCTTTTTAATTCTAGTCTACATTGTAGGTGCCACATATTGCTACAAAGCAGCATTTAAAGTGATCTGAGAGCTATTGTGGTGGTTTTGGGTCATCAGCTAGAGAGAGCTACTTTTAGGCCAGCAATTGTTCACTCTCCCTTTCTGTCTCTCCTAATTTGCTTTCATTTTTGCAAATATTTCTGTGTCTTTTGTAAGGTAGATTTGTTCCAGGTTTATAGCTACTTATCTGCTCATTTGCTCCCATTATTTAAAACTGAAATAAAAATTAAGAATAGGACACTAAACAAAAATAAACCAATTCTGTTGTGAAAGCAACCCAGGAAAATTTGTCTCACTGTCTCAGGTTATAATAGAAACTAATATTTTAATCTCATTAATGTTAGATCATCTATAGTGCTTTATAGTAATTTTTCTGTGGATAAGATAAAAACAAAGGTGGACAACTGAAGTCCAAACATTTCCTGCAGTCATGTTGATGACAGACTTCCTGCTATATTTTATTGCATTTTCAGAGCAAATAGACTAACAGCAAACAGGCCTGTTGAAATCTAAGCTCTCTTCTGAAAATGAATTAGTACTGGCATCTCTTCAATTTAACTACTATGCATTCCGCTGTATTTTCTGCATTTGGAGAAAGTCAGATTCTCTTCTTCCCTGCCTTCAATGCAGTCAGAATCTCTAATTTTTTCCAATAATGTTGCAGTACTTCAGTACTCATTTTAAAGATAGATGGATATTTTTTTTTCTCATAAAGAACAACATTGTGGGGTAAAAAAATCCACTGGATGTGATTTCAAAAATGTCAAAATATGTCAAATGCAAAAACCACTCAAGGGTTTCATTAACTGAAGCTTTGGTGATAAGTGTCATCTTGTCAGAGACCCACCCATCTCTCCCAATACATTACCAAATGTACTAATTTCCTTGCTGAGCTTGATGTTTATTGTATAGCTGAAATTGAAAATGGTTGGTAATGGAGTGAGCTTCAATCCAAGACCAATTCTGAATCTAAATTACTTGCTTCATTCAATAGCATTGACAGAGGAGAGCTTTGTGCACCTTGTACCTAATCAACCCTTACGGTGACCCTAAATTCAGCAGTCTTCAGAGATTAATAATAAAATCCTCAGTTCAAACAAGTATTTGCCCTGAACAAGTTGCCCATTTCTTATGCTGAAAATGAAAGAATCTGACAGTTTTTTAAAGCTCTGCGTGATGTGGACCCTCGCTAACTTTTAATCTTTGACCTAAGGAGGCAGTTTTGTGAATAGAAATCCTATGTAGATCTGAGGTATGTGTGCAAAAAAAAAAAAAAGGAGAGAAAAAAAAACCACCTTTTTTTTAAGAATAGTTTTAATTTTGTTTTGGTGTAAAATAGAATTTAAACAGTAACATGTATTTACATGTGTGAAATAAATGTAAATTTATTCACAGAGGGTATTTTTGTCCAAACCCAGGTCTGCTTCTGTAGCAGCACAAATTGATTAACTAATTAAGAAAAGGTTACATAATTGAGTTTAATTTCTTTTATATGTTATAAACCCTTTTCAAGCTAGTGATTTACCCAGTCTCAGAAGTTTTCACTCGGTTACAGAAGTGTGGGAGCTTTACCACTTTACCTGTCCTGCAGGTGGTACAGGTCATTGTACAGAGTACTTGGCTGCTAATTTCGAATCTGAATCTATATATTTTGAGACAAAGAAGGAAAATTTGCTCTATTGAAATCAACAGGAAAACGTCCTAGCTAGAAAAGCAAAACAATGATCCAAACTGATGGGGCAAAATGAATTTCCTTTTGTTTAGCCACATACAATTCCAGTGCAGGAAACCATGACATGGTCTTTGGTAGATGGAAAAGCAGCTGCAGGCAGTTTATTAAGCAGAGTTTCCTGATTGCTTTAGGTGAAATTCAAGAGTATGCTGAAAGGGATACGTAGATGATGTTGCAGTACAGTTAAGCACACTGGTCTACTTCAGCAGAGGGCAGTATAGAGGTATGTGATGGCCATCAGTATTTGTCTAATAATTCGGGGGGGGGGGGGGGGGGGGGGGGGGGGGAAGTGAAAGTTGAGAGATTAACTGCTCCTTATGTAACTGTTTCCTTGCATCCGCTGGTGGAATTATCATGAAGCTGTGTAGAAGCACACAGTTCAGCTTACATTTTGCAGAGCCCTTCACTTTTCCCAGCAAGTTGTTTTCCACCCCATGTTTGTTGGTGGCCCTTGACCACAATGTCTTTCCTGCAGCCCATCTCTGTTGGAGTGGTTGATTGGAGTGGAGCAGCAGAGCTATGACACGCAGTCCCAATTGCTTTGAAGATCAGAATGAGCTAGTTTCAGTGAAATCACACATCGTGAACCCAATGAACCATATTAAATGGATTTTTGCTGTAAAATTAAAGCAGTAGTAATATAGCTGAAGCTTGTTAGCATGGTTGGAATGTGTTAAAGTTCTGTTATACTAGAATAAGTGATGGAGGATTCTGTAAATGTTTTGGGTAAGCAACAGTAAGCATACACAGAAGTTCTTCTGTGTCCTGGATCATCCTTTTATTTTGAGTCTTATCAAGAGCTTCAAGAGAGTCACAAGCTTTTGTTCACTGACTTTCACATCAGGATGTATTGTGGGGAAGGTTTGGTTATGCTGGGTCAAAGACACCACTGACTTATTATCTAGAAACCAAATGACTCATGTTACTGATGCCTCCCACCCTTGTAATTTGTATTCTCAGTTTAATTTATATTAAACCTGTCCATTATAATTATACCACTCTTAGATCTAGCATCAACATAGGGAAGTTCAGTAATACTAAACTTTTTGTCACTATCAAATGGCACAGCAGCCAGACACACAACCTCTGTGATGAGTTGCTTATATCCATGCAAAGAAGCTGCGGGATTCTACTGAATCAGAATTGCCACTTGGCTTACAATACTTACCACAGTGTCTCTCTTACATTTTGCAAGGATTTAAATGCATAAATAGAATATAATGGAAAAAATAACAAAATTCACTAAATGCTGAGAATCTCAGATGAGAATTTTTTTAAGATCATCTTGCATATTTATTTCTATAAAGACAAGAGGCTGTTTTCATGCACATAACAGTGAGCACAGAAAGAAATAGGCCTGCTTATCATTGATTCATCTCATCTGTAAAATGAGAACTTATTTTCTGAGCAGAATTAAACAATTCTTCAATGTTTATAAACCACTTTTGGTGAAAGTAAATATTAGTTATAAAATTCTGAATAGTTGTGTTTGTTAATAATCATGTACGGCAGTCTTGTCTCTTGTACTGCTCTTCACTGCATCTCAGAACTTTAACCTCAATGCTATGCCTAAAATCCATTGGAATAATTTCTGATAAAAGCAATCACATTAGTTGCACTGAAAATAATATATGATATGGTCTCATTTTCTTTCTTATGTACTGCTTCTGTACCAGAGCACTAATAATATAGTGTGAATTTGGAGAAAGAATCAACACTTGCATCATTTCTGATTATGTGCAGAATTATGTGCATAACCAACATGGTTGTTGGTTTAGGGCACTAGAATGCACTTACCCTGGATGCTTACTGGTTGAAAAAAGGGATTGTGTATTTATTCTTCTGCCCTAAAACCAGATTCTAACAGAAAACCATGTTCTTTCTATACCTCAGGGGCTGTTTGGTGACTATTGGTGCAACATATTTTATTTTGTGAAGCTCCAGAACATTTTATACTAACCTGATTTATCCCATCATGCACTGGAATCCCCTGACCTCTCAGCTTTTTTCTCTGGATTATTTTTGCCTCTTTCATTCCCTGCATTCCTATTGCTCTTTTGATTAATAGTTATTTAGGTAATCCCTACCTTCCTCAAATTATTTCTGCACACCTGTTGTTTTCAAGGCTAAACTTATAAACTGCTGTAGATTACTGACATGGCTGAACTCATCTTGTAATAAACCTCCCACATGTTGTATCTGTATCCTAATCAGATATTACTTCTTTCATTAACATCTTAATTAATACTTTGCTGGCCACAACTCAAATATCATATGATTATTGCTTGCTTGCTTAGTAACAAACAGCTAGATTTTATATTCACTTCTTACTGTTACTTGAAGTAACAAACACTTCAAGTACTTTGTTGGCTGGTGGTTAGTAGAAGTGAAGTTGGGTGTGGGCTTTTTTCTCTTATCTAAGCCAGATATGATTTGAGGGTTAATTCAGCATTTAAGGAGTGCTTTGAGAATTTATGAGTAATTTATGAGTGCATTTAATATACGTATGCTTGTGTATGTATATTTGGACACAGATGTCTTTCAGTGCTTAAAGCCATTGGGATTTTTTATCTTGGCAGTAGTTGTAGGGTAAGCTCATAACTCCAAAGTCAGTTCCTGTGGGAACATAAATGCATGCATTGACATAAACGTATATCCTGTTTTCCTGTATTATTTGGTGGAACCTGAGGTTCATTTTCTTGTGAACAGATCCTTTGTGCTTATTCTTCACCTTTTCATCTTTCACTCATGGGACAGTATCTTTGCAGGTGTTCCCAGAAGACATAAATTTTTCTCTCTATTACAGTTTCTTTTGGAGAAAGCCATTAGTCATTGGAATGACCTTTGAGCTGGGTGTCAAATATTGTTTCCAACATTACTGCATCCTTTTTGTCTTCTGGATTCTCCCAGCTATTTGATTTCAGTCACTAATGAAGTTTGTAGGAAAAGATGTTCCTCCTCTTAGCTCACTTAGACATCTTATGGAAAGAGGATCTCTGATGACTACTGGAAATATCCATGAGAAGTCTGAGCTATGCAGAATGCATTGTAAGTATTCCTCTCACAGGTGAAAAGCTTCACAGTTAGTTGTCAACAGGTCTGCCCAAAATGCTCTGCAGTAAATGGAAAATAGTTGCAATGTCTTTTGGGAGTTTTTAGAATTGATAATTCTTATACCAGTTTCACTGGTGACAGTTGATTTCCAACCATAATGTATTAGAAGACAGCCTAAAGACTGATGAAGCCTGAGTAGAAGATTTTAAATCATCTTCTCTTTCAAGTGTCAGGATTATTAAAGAAACTGGTTAGTGCTGTGGGCACTAGCCAAGACTTGCAGTCTTTCTGTTCTGAGATTCATTTGGCTTCATGATTTTTGTTAGATGTATTCCTTGTCTTTGGACCAGTTTGCAAAAAAAAGTGCCTTGATTTCATTGATTCCCACCCCAGTTTACTTATATATCCTCTTATGGTAGCATGTTGCCCAGGTACTGATGCTTATCAAGCCTTAGCTGAAATACGGCCAAGGAATTGTCAGATCCTGCCTCTACTTGTGAGTTACGGTGGAGCCTGTTTACTGGTTTAGATCTGCTTTTTCACCAGTCAGATTGGTTCCTTACATGAATCTTAGCCAGTTGCATTTCATGTTTTCAGTGCTGGATGTTTTCCAGCAATAGTCCATGTGTGCATATTTCTGGTCAGACAAGTCCTACTCAGTAGTAGGAGCGAGGCACTATACAGTTGAGTGTACTGACTGCTGCTCTCCTTGAAGATTTATTTTTTCTTTACAATTATTGTGGATTGTTTCTACACTTGAGGAACTGAATGTTCTTATTTTACATTTTTAAACATGTATTTGGAATTAATTTCCACCTTTTCCAGTCTCTGATAAAAAGGTGCTGCTTTTTTTTTTTACCCTGCTTCACTGATAGTTTTGTTGAGCCTGGAAGTTATCTTTGGTCCCAGCTGTTCTTCAGTGGGATCTCTGGCTTTTTGAGGATTATTTTGCCAGGGAGATGGATCAGACCCTTAAGGGTAATTCCTCTTATGCACCTCTTTTGCTAATAGAACCAGCCTTACCCTAGGTGGTCTCTGAATTCTGTGTAAAGACATTCGTAGCCTGAATGTGCAACATGTTACAACTTATATTAATGTTATCCATTTTCTTGTGCTCTCAACTAAAATTTCTGCCGAGTTCAACATTGTACATAGTAAGTAGTTTATTGAAATCTTCCATTAAAGTGCTCTATATATCATTTAACTGGCTATAAGTGTTGGCAAGAGTAGAAAAGTTTCATGCTGTTTAATCAGTTAGTAAAACATTATCAGGGATTTTCTATACAATACTTGATCATCAATTATTCATCTGAGCTGAAAATATAACTGGCTAATAGATGGCTTAGTCAATTTTCCAGTATAAAGTTCATAATAAAAATAGTTATTGCTTAGCATGTGATAGGAAACACAGACGCTAAGGTAGGTTCATCAAACTCACAACAAAGTTAGAGATTGAAAAGCTTGCAAGACTTACTGTTTCTTTTCCCCAGATGTTATGGGATTATGGAAAGCAAAAGATATCTTTGGGTTAATAGCTACTAGATTTCGGAATTATTTGACACTATTTCTTAGCTATGTGGGTTGGAGAATTTGTCATTTGGGCGTGTCAGGTGCGTATTTGCTGTGTAATTTGAGGACTCCAAGATGTGGGCAATGCTACTGTAATGGTGGGCAGATGTGATGAGGATGTATAAAGGCTTCAAGGAATTCTGTCATTAAGAAAAAGAAGAAACAAAAAAAGAAAAAAAAGCCAGATCCCCACAACTGTGGGAGCCTTCTTTTAATTTATCTGTTGCATATTTTTGCGTTCAAATCTTCAAAGTGAACTGGTTTTAATTCTTCTAACTTTTGTATCTATTTCAGCTTTTACCTATTATGTTTTATCACACATATAATACACCAAAAAGTGAAATAGAAAAGAATGGATGCAGAACATGATATGTCTTTTTAAAGGTCTAAATTTGAATAGATGGTCTGTGTGTTCTCTGTTAACTGCAACAAGCAGTTAGTCCTCACAAGAGTTCATGGCTATTGATAAAACTGAGTGATTAACAGTTTAGCAGTTTGAGGAAATGGTTCATTTCCAACCTTAAATCTCCCTGACAATGTACTAGTGTTCAGTCCTGATACCAGCAAAATGATGAAGCTATTGGAAGGGGGCAGGATGAAGGAAGAGGTAAGAAGCTATCAAAAACAAAGCAGAATTTCAGCTACTCTTACGAACTACAGAGGGATGCTGGGGAGCTTAAACATCAAGAAGGACTTGTAGAAATTCTTTGTGTCTTTAGCTGTTTTTATTGCAGAAGTTCTAAACTGTGGTTGGAGCTTGATTATACTACCCATTGTAATATAAAGACAAAAGAGATTTCCCCACCCCAAAGAATTTGTACTCTCAATAGGCAGTCAAATAAGAGAATGGGAAAACAGAGAAGGTGATTGCCAAAATCATTCTGGAGGTTGGTAATGGAGCTGGGATAAAATTGGTAGTCCTAATGCAAACTTTATTCCATAATCAATATTGTTTTACTTGTCTGATCGGGTGAATATCATAAATTTAATCACTATATACCTTGATATGTCAGGACTCTTTATGACCATTATCAAGAATACCATATACATAACACTGTTGATGGCAGAGTACTATTAGTTAGAGGTAAAAGAGCTTTTTAAGGAAATGACTGCTTAATTCATTTAAGTTAGGTCAATTTTCTCTGCTTCTCATTTTCAAATGAATTAAAATAATTTTCTTGGATACTAGGAGATGGTTTTGGATCTTACTTAGAGCAAATTGAGACAAAGTTGCATGTCACTCTTACTACTAGAGGTAATATTGTTTACTGCTCCATACAGAAAGACACAAAGATGTATTTAAACCTACACCTTGGAGTTTTTTTGCTGCTTTTCTCTCTGTTGGACCCCCAGTATTGATTGAACACGTTTATTTCTGAGGTTTAAAATGAAAATTTCCTGAATATATAGAAACAGTGGTAACTATATTTTGTGGCATTTATGGATATTTACAGCTGTTTGGTTAATAGTAGTGTTTAGACATACTGTCAGACACTTCAGTTATCAAATACTTTAACAAAATATCGCAAAATAAAAGTAACTTAGAATACGTTCTTATGAGAGTGTGTGTATGCAGTTTTGTGACAATGCTTCAGTGGAGAATAGTTCAGAGTAATCAATGTAAGGGTCTGACTTGTAAAGTTCTATTAATGTTGTTGTAAATCTACCACTGAAAACAACTCACAGAGTATTTTTGGGTGTTGGATTTCTCTGACGCTCTATGCCCTCAGTATGTTGAAGTGTTAAATCCTCAGCAGATATAAATTGACATCGCTCTATTAACATTAGAATGAAAATTATGACCTACGGAGGATCAGCATTTAGATTTCATTTAAGCATTTATAGGATTTTAAATATTTACATTTCAGATATAATCATGCAGCAGATACAAAACTGAAGGCATTGTTTGGTTGAAGGTACGTATCTTCATAGGCTTGTGTGTAATTCCCCACATAAGCATTTTCATAGTTTCTTATTCTGCTTTCCCTTGCATTTAGCTGATGACACCAAAGAATGACAGAGCAGTCTTAAATCTGTTGGTAGATACTCTGGCCAAGCGGATCTATCCAAGCAGTTTGCCGTGTGCTTATCACTGTCTCTTCTAGAAAGCAGTACAGAAAATATATTTGCACATGTGCATATCGTGTATTCACTTTTGTCATTTTGATCTGGTACAAACCCATGCTAGGTTATATTCATAGATTTGTAGAAATCATCAGGAAGAGCACAAAGACTTGCAGATAAATGTGCAAATACTGGAAATTATGAACTGAAGTTATCTCTAACAAGGAACTGGAAGATAATAGAAAGGTGAATGCACTGAATTCTTCAAAGTGGGATCCCTCACTTTGAATCATAAGAGTAACCAATGATTGAGAAACAAGATAATGGATTAGAAAATGTGTCCTGGAATAAACAGCTGGGAGAGCTGGAGTCCATGAAAACAGATACTTTGTTGATTTATCTTTTGGCAGTAAAACTTGCCTGGTGTCCCCCACGTTCTCTCTGTAACATGACTACGAAAACAATCTCAGTATACCAGCACTGTACATGGCATCAGTATTTAGACATGACAAAAAAGTAATTTGTATCTTGAAATGAAAATAATTTCTCTTACATTTCATCACACTATGTGGAAGCCATGTTAAAATTTTGTACAAGTCCACATTAAATCCTACGAATGCCTCTTAGATTTAATGCCAATGATTGTCATCCCAGCCTTTTCTACAGGCATAGTAGGCACAGGTGGTTATCTGTCTCAAGACTGGGGAGACATGGATGTATGGGGGCTGGGAGAGGAGGTAAATACAAAGGCTGCTATTAGAGGAAGCTGTCAAACACCTGGAATAAAGATGACATCAGGGGACAGAGGTAGGGTGTTGCAGCACTCTGGGCTTTGTTGCAGGTTGTCTTCCTGTTCTGTTGTTGCAGTGGGAGCAACAGCATTTCTGAAACTCTTCCAGAATATTTTCTGGTTCTTCCAGTGGGATAATCTCTGAGAACATTTCAGAGACTATATCACGTTGTATCTCCTGAGTTTTACTATAGTATTGTCAAAGGAGGTGGCAGTTCATACTTTCATGTTACACTGTAAAATCTCCATGTAAAAAATGTTGATTGTCATTAGATATTCATTAGCAAATGTCAGAGAGAAAGTGCTGCAAATCAAACAGCATGAGGGAGGTGAATCAGATGCTTTATATGTAGGGGATATCCAGGAGTTCTATTGACAGGAATTAATCTTTATTCCAGCAGACATTATTAGATGAAACCTAAAATACGAGAGAAAATTGGCTTCTGGTGTTTCTTGGCCTTATTTAGTCTCACTGAAAAACAATTTGAAAATTTAATGCTTTTGTCTTATTTATACCTCTTCTTTAACAAGAGGTGAGATCCAAACCTCCTTCTACTAGGAAGGTTTGTGGAGAATAAGGTCCATTCTCTTAATTTGGTTTTAAATGTGCTTCTGTGGAAAGGACCAGTAGAGTAGGATCTACCTAGCATTAGGAGGATGAGTGAGGATTGTCTGATCAGAGGTATGCCTGATTATGCTCCCTCAACATGTCTGCACATTGCTGGCTCGGCAGAAATACCAGATTCTCATCCAGCCCTTTAGCTTATCTGATAGAATCAACCAGAAATGTAGCATTTCAGGATAAATTCTGGCAACCTATGCTTGATGAATCCACAAAGCCTAAATGCTAAATAATTGTACAAGTTACAATTGTAAATGTCATTTCATGACTAACATTCACATAAATCAGGTTTCTGGCTGTCATTTCCAGACTTTCACATTAAACAAAGCAAATTTTTATGGGACAAATACTGCAAAATCTTATGTAATTACTTAAATAAGATCAGAATTTGATAAATCAGACAGTTTTTCTTGTGTTTTGCAAATAATAATTAGATCACAGTGAAGTTTGTTGGACCATATATGGAGAAGCATAAACTACTATTTTTCTTCTGTTACAGGACAAAGTCACATTCTGCAGGACAAATGTTACTTACATGATGTGATCCAGATTCATTCTTATTATAGAATTTTTTCAGTTTTGAACTCCACTGTCACATTCACAAAACACTAGCACATAGTACACCATTCAGCTTCTCCATCTGGCAAAGCAGTACCCTGCTTGCTGATTAAATAGCATTACGTTGTCAGCATGCTTAGGTGAGAAACTCTCATGAATGCTTTCACACTGGTTCATAAGTAGTACTGCTTAGAAGCCATTTAAAGAAGGAATGAAAATTACCTACATATAACTACTTCTTTTCCTTCAAAATGGATTCTACATGTTCACACGTCCTATCAGTCTTCGCTTCTTCAAAATCTTAATTTCATTCTTGGAGTTGAGTAGGCAGCACCATTTAAGTTGATGAGTGTCACATCCCCTATATGTTCTTGCAGTCAAAACACCCAAGGGTGAGGAGAAGGGCAGAACTCCAAGGCACTGCAGCACATGCTGCTATGAGAAGAAGCCAATGTCAGAGAATTAACTGGCAGAGATTCCATGAATGCTGTTGTGAAGAGTGATTAATCTTTACTTTATTCTGCAAAAATGGGGCTTGTTAAGTTCTAAAATATGTTTTATGTAAACTTTTTCTGTTTTGTAGGCCCTACTTTGATTTAACAGATGTTGCACTGATGAACTTCTGGACAGTAAGGGACTCTAAGGTTCTGTGAAACTCTGTAGAATCATATGTGTTTATTCAAAAAATTGTTCAGTATGTTTTGAATTAATTTATATTGGAGATTGATAAGCAGTTGCTTCCTTTTTAGAGGTAGTATTTCATAGCTTTGCAAAGTTGCACATCTACAAAAGGCCTATATAAAGAATATATTAAAAAACACAATGTATTTGCCATGAACATGATAACCTTATTGTTATTGGAGCTACTGATTAATTCTCAATCAAGGCAATATTTATATACAGCTGCCTGTTAATTTTGCTCAGCTATTGTTATACGTTACATCAATCTCTGTGCTGAAAACCACAACGAGAATTTCAGGGTGAGAGGGATGAAGAAAATTAGTTAAGAACTGGTAAAACCTGCACTTACACGGCAGCAAGTTAAAAGCTGTGGGACCTACATCATTTTCATATCCTAATTTAGACTGTTATCTACAAAAAATAGGAATGTCACATTACCTCAAAAAGGCGTATAGTGAAAACAGAAAATCTGAGTAATAGCATAGGTCCACAAAATAAAAACTGCCTTAGGGCACACTGTGGTGCCCCTCCAGTCTTACAACCACTGCATGTCCACTGCCTTAAAACATCTTTAACTTACACTTATGGCACAGTTCAGAAGAGCTCCGGTCCCAGGGGATAAGCATCCGGGGGCAGATGCTGTGGACACGCTCACTTTACATTGTTAGCAGGCAAGAGAGAGAATATTTGGTGTTAATTGATTCCATCAGCTTTATGTTCCAAGGGATTATACTTATACTAAGCTGATACTTCTGGGAACAGATGTGTCTTGGTATAAAACCACATCACATCAGGTGTGCCTCACATAGTGGTTAGGTTAAAAAAGAATCTGTCCTAGTAATACAATATGTTCTAATGCTCATAGCCACCCGAAACAGAATTCTGTGTTCTCAATGGGTTTGGTGAACATATCTCACTGGCTTTAAACTCTTTGCTTTTTGTTTAATGTACAGTCATAAAATCAAGAAATCAAAATCTCAAGAGCTGAATCTCTTGTTTTTGACAGCAAGGTAATAATTTTTTTTGAGAAACTGCTTAAGCTGTAACTTGTAAACTTGTAAAACTCTTAATGCTGGACCCTTAGCACATGCAAATTACTACAGCTCCTCTGACTTCAGTGAATGTGTTTCAGCTATTTCTATTGAAGTGAGTTAACTACATTTTTCCCTGTTCTGAATCTATAACATCTCTTTAAAAAAAAAACAACATTCTGGTTAAATGATCCAAACGACACTAAATCTCACAGTGCAAATGGGAAATTTCCCTATTTATTTCTATATATTGTTTCAATAACATTGCCACAACTGGGGAGAAAGGAAAAAAAACGAAAACAAAAATATAACAATCATGTAGTATGTAGTATGCATACAGAATATGCATATTTTTAAGTACTGCTTTTGTAAACATTGCTGGTTGGGAATTAATGTTTCTTAATGTTAGTCCACACTGTTTCAGTTCTAATAACCAATTGAATGAGATTTTTATGAAAAAATGAGGAAGGTTTCTCCAGTTCATATCTTGGAGGTTACAGTATGTTTAAACAGATATATTTTCTTCTAGTCTAACCTTGTCTGGAAGATATAGGAAAACTAATTTGCCTTATTTACATATGGCACAATCTATCCAGTATTCAAGGGTTTGTCAGAAACAGGAACATTGTGCATTTCCATGGTAACAGATGGCATGCTGACAGTATCTGGCTCGTTGCAGCTTCGTCTAGGCAGACCAGCAATTAATCAGCCATCTACATGCACAAAATTCTTTGTGAGTGAATGGCACTGCTCTTCTGTAGTGCTGCCTGTGCTTTTACAATTTTTGTATTCCTGCAGGGCGAAGTACTTTTTTTGTCTCATGCTCATTTTGTGTCTCATCCAAAAAAAATCTCCAAAAAGAATATGAAAAGGGGAACAAGTCTGGACACAATTTAGAAAAGACGTTATTGCTTCAGCAAATAAGATGTGTGGCTATCTTGGTTTTGTTCCATTCCTTTCCTTGTTGTCTCTCCTTGCTACTTTTCGTAGGCTTTCTATGACACGTTTCCTTTAACCTATTTGACATACGGAGGTTTTTGCAAATAGGTAATTCTCCAAAGGTGTGCAGAAAGGGAGATTGTCACCTGTATGGCTGGTCCAGGGCTTTTATGCCAACAGGAGTGCTGTGGTTAAAACAAGTCCTAAGCGACATGCTAAAAGCCTCTCATTGCCTGTTTAAATGGCACCTTATATCTCACTGTGTTTCCCTGCTGACAGTTGTATTGCAGTATTGGGATTGGGGAATTGACCATGTTCCTACATCAAGTGACCAATCTTCATAATTAATGCAAGACTTAATTTATCAGACATCTTTCTCTGCCCCTGTTTGAATGTGCTGTGGGAGAAAATAAGCTCCTTAGGATGTTTTCTCCTTCCTCATGTATCTTCCTAAACTAGAGGAAGATTAGAGCTTTGCTTCTGATATTCATACATGTAGTTACTATTAACAGCACTTCACATCCAGCTGCATAACAAGATCCTTCATTTTCTGGAGAGATCACCTTCCCTTTCAGGACAGTTATTTTCACTACTGCTGCTTTACCAAGTTCTGAGAGGAGTATCAGCATTTGCCTTTGATTTCAGTCATGGGACATGAGACTTCAGGGGATTGTATTGATAAACCTGGAATATGGTGGCCTATGAGGTGTCAAGGTCAAAGTATCTGCGGTACAACTGGATCTGTACATTTCTGAGGGTGGTGAGTGTTGTTTGGTTGGTTTGTTTTGTTGGTTTTTTTTTTCTTTCTGATACATGCCCCGTATCTCTGAGGAAGAACCTATATGCTGTGTAGGATTTAACTTTCTTTTCATTTTAGCCTATAGGCAATCAAAGCAAATATGAGGTTTGCTTATGTTAGAGGATTCATTTACTCAGATATACCAGAAATTTATTTCTCAACTATTCAGTTCATCATATAGCTTGCTCTCTTCTTGCCATAGAGGCAAATAACAGCATAAATTTTGACCTTATTAAAGCAAGTTCTGCTTATGTGACCTAAGATGACTTGAAAGAAAATCCAAGACTGGTCTTCAGTGGTTTGCTTCAAATTCATTATTGTTGGATAAGTTATGGCTATTCAGCACATGTTTTTTCAAGGGTAAGGTTGTGTTCTATTTACAGTTTTCTTAGTCTTTGTTTAATCTATTGTACCAGTGGGTTATGCTTATTATGGGTTTTGTCATTGCATGTTTCTTTTCTCCAGTCTAACTGATCTCTGTAGACTCATGAAGAATCCATAGAAAAATTGTGAGATGCAGTTGTCAAGCATTAGTGCACCTTTCATCCTAAATGTTTTACACTTGAAACTCATAGCTATGATTTCTAACTTGGAGACTGCATTAGGCAAGTGTGCTGGTTTGGACAGGGGTAGAATAACTTTTCTTCATAGTAGCTGGTATGCTGGTATGGGGCCATGTTTTGGATTTGTCCTGAGAACGGTGTTGGTAATTCAGGTATGTTTCAGTTATTGCTGAGCAGTGTTCACAACAGAGCCAAGACCTTTTCTACTTCTCACCCCACCACACCAGCACGTAAGTTGGAGGTGCACAAAAAGCTAGGAAGATACACAGTTGGCAGAGCTCACCCCAACTGACCCAAGGGATATTCCATACCGTATGACCTCATGCTCAGCAATAAGAGCTAGGGGGAAGGTTGGCAGGCAGCTGCTTTTTGGGGACTGCATGCACATTGGTCGGTCGTTGGTGAGCAATTGTTCTCATTTGCATCACTTGCCTTTTCTGTTTTGTTTGGGGTTTTTTTCTCTCTTTGGTTCCCCTCCCCCTTCTCCTTTATTCTTATTCTTCTTTATGTTTTTTAATTATTTAATTTTTTCTCTTAACCAAGTGTTCTTGATTTCACCCTTCTGATTCTCTCCCCAGTCCTCCTGGAGAGGGAGAGCAAGTGAGCAGTTGTGTCTTGCTTAGCTGCTGGCTAGGGTTAAACTGCAACAGAGAGGGAACACAAACTCATTATACCCTAAATACTTACCTGGTGATTAAACTAGTCTAAAGCCTATTGAGGAAGAAATACGTTAAGTACAGCCCAGAAACTGGTTTATCTGGGGGTATTTTGGCTAAATTTTATGTAGTATGTTGCAACATATCCTATATCTGTGTGTATCATCGTTAAGATTGTAGTGGTAGTTTGGTACTTTGTTTCCGCAAATCCATCTGCAGAAAATCTTAGTTGTTTTATGGGCTGCCCTCAGTAAAGCACTGCAAACATCTGTCTCATACTGAAATTTACAGACATGAAGAATGTAATCACTGTCACAGGATTTGGCCCTTTATGAAAAATTAGAAATAAACAGTTGTTCTTAATTTTTAAACTATATTTGCTGAAAACGTCCTGATTGTGCAAGTTAAGTGTATGCCTAACTTAAACCATGGAAATAGCACTGAATTCAGCAGGGCTGTTTTCTCACTTATAAAAGCCAGGAATATGCTGAAGTGCATTGATGTGTTGAGGTCATAATACTCTGAAAAGCATAAATAGAATCATAGAATCATAGAATAGTTAGAGTTGGAAAGGACCTGAAGATCATCTAGTTCCAACCCCCCCTGCCATGAACAGGGACACCTCCCACTAAACCATGCCACCCAAGGCTCTGTCCAACTTCACCTTGAACACCACCAGAGATGGAGCATTCACAGCTTCCCTGGGCAACCCATTCCAGTACCTCACCACCCTCACAGTAAAGAATTTCTTCCCTATATCCAATCTAAACTTCCCCTGTTTAAGTTTGAACCTGTTACCCTCTGTCCTATCACTACAGTCACTAATGAATAGTCCCTCCCTAGCATCCTTATAAGCTCCCTTCAGATACTGGAAGACTCTCTTAGTATGTTCATGTGTGGCCAAGCTGAGTGGTGATGGAGTTTTACATGCTTTGGTCCCTATCCAGCCTGGTCAGAGACTGGTGCAGGACTTGCTTAGTTGATCAGTAGTTCTCAGAAGACAGATCATTATATTTTTTTGGAGAACAGATACTTCTGTATTAGGATGGTTATATGCAACTATAGATAGAATGCTTGTGTGTATATACATATATGTGTGTGCATGTATACATGCATATATATACCCTTCAATAACTTTCTGGTTCATTTTGCTCTAGCAAACAGTCTAGTTGTCCAGCCCATTTTTAAAGAATTCAGTGTACCACAGAAGTCTAGCAGCAAATGGCTCTTCCATTGAAGTCTTGTGCTTTCCTTACTCTGTTACCCCCACTGAAGTAGTTGACTAGAAAAGGGATATTACTGATACGCTTTTAGCTGCACCGTGCTTACAGTAAATGTACAATAGTAGTAGTGCCAACAATGTAAAAATGTGGATCTTTGTTACGATTTCTTTGTAGAAGTTTAAGAGCTATGTCATTGCTCTCCAATAATTTTAAGATTTTGACAGAATATGTACATGTTTCATCAGCAGTAGATTCAGTGATCACTGAAGATAATTTAAGCCAGAGTGGCCTGATCCACTTTGTCAGTTAGTGTATATTATTCATGTGTTATCCTCAGGCATCATTTACTTGAATGACTTGGATGCTTATAGTAGTTTCTGTAATTTAAGCTGCTACTTTAGTGAATAGTGTTATTTGGCTTGTAAGTTTTTAGCTTTGGAAACAAACTATATATAGGGCTTCAGGGTTTTTTTCTTGTTGGATTTTTTTTGGGGGGGGGTGGAATATTTTTTGTTTAATTGTTTTAAGGTTACTGTAATTAAGTACATATTTTCAGTTAGACAAGTTTTTAGCCACCTAATGAAACTGCTCATAAAACTTTACGTCTGTTTTAGTCTCATTCATTTTTTCTCCTCTCTTAGTTTTTAGAATTCTACTTCCTTTCCCTCTTGCTGACCTTTTTTGCTGAAATTGATCTGACAGAGAAGGCATTTCATACTATTAAATCTAGAAATAGTGAGGATTTTAAAACTTTTTTTACTAATCTATATAGTTAGCTATATTGGAAAAAATAGTTAAGGACTTAAGCAGAACAGAACTGTAAGGAATTTGGTGGATCATGAAGTCCATTCTCTTGGAATTATGGGTGACAATACTACATGGTTAACACAAATGATCTTTTAATAAAAACAATGCTGATTTCTCCCATGAAGACCTTGAGTAAGGCAGGTATATCAGAAAATTAAAATTTATCAGGGCTAATTTTAGGATGAGCTCCTGGTGTGATAAGTGGTGGTTTTGTGTGGAAGAAGATAGCCACATCATATGCAGCACCTCACAAGAGCTGTATGGAATCAATACATGTAGGTAACATCTAATAAGTCGATAAGGATTCTTTAAATACATTTGATCCCTGCATTATTAATATGGGTGTATATATTTAAAGAGGAAAATGATAATCGGTGTTTTACTAATGCATTAAAATTTAGGCATTGATACTGAAAAAATAATTTAATCAAAAACTTGGAATAATTAATATTTTTAAAAAAAGATATTTAGACCAAATGGCATTAACTCATCACAAGATATTTTTAAGGATAAATTTCGATGACATCTTTAGGGTTCCTTACATTTTTACATTTAAAATTTGCAAACGTCCTGCTCCTCCTACTTTAGACTTCATTTATCCCAGTAGGAAAACAGGGTTTCCTTAGCAGTCAGCTTGGCTAGGGGAAGACATGGGGGTTGATTTTGCTGTATGTGACCAATTATGTTGACCTTTGTGATGGCAAGCCTGGAATCTCAAGTTTTCCTCCTATTTAGGACTCCTTCATAGCAGTATAATACATTGCTGCCATGTCAGTTTGTGGTCTAATATTTTTACAACCCAGAAATGCACATTTGGAGATTGTGATTAGCATCCTTAATTCCTAGGGAAAAAAAAAAAAAATTGAAAAGCCTTGTTAGAACCAGAAAGCTGAAGTCTAAAATAGTTCACCTGCTGTTCTAAAGAGTATTATTTTAGTGCCCTGGGGACATGCAAAGTTGTAACCTACTGGTGTCAGGATTAGATTTTATAGGGCTTTTTTAATGTGTTTTTGATAACTTGGCAAAGCATTTTCTGTTGTTCATGTCTGTTCAATGTTCCTTAAAAACAGTATTCCAAGATCCAGAGAGATAGTAGCTTATAAAGCAGATGGAGTCTGTTTCACCATATTATTTATTTCATAGGAGATTAAAATTGTCAGCTAATCACAAAATTATTTTTCTAGAGTTATTGTTTTAAAATGAATTTTACTCAATCTATAATTCTGTGGTTACTGAATGTAGTTTATTTTGTTTTCTTATTGTATGACTTTTATAGTGACAATAATAACAATAACATAAACATACAAAAATTTGTGTTCTATAATGAGTGTGCTTATGCTACTCATTTTAGTGGCCTGACTGACAGTAGAGGCAGAGATGCTTTTTTTGTGTTCAGTAGTGCTTAGATTCATAACTGCTGTTGCAATAAAAATACCTCCGTCATTCTGAGATGAATCAGTATTCAGATAAGATCTTAAAAAAAATTTATAGTTTTCCTCTGTAGAACTTAAGAGTTTGGGACTGAATTAGATGGCACTATCTTCTATATAGTTAGTAGGGAACCATCTCCCAGCCATAGGCTATGTGATGGTGAGCTACCTGCATCACCCTGCTTCAGTCAGAAATTTAAGCTGAACTCCTTTTCCTTATTTGCAATTGTTAAAGTCTCTGTAACTAACCAAATTTTATCTAAAACACTTCTCCTCACCTTTAAATGTCTTGTAATAATCTTATTTTCTGAAAAAGAAGTTTGGATATTTTTTTTTTCTAAAAGGGGGTGTAAGATACAAGGCGTTCAGGGCAAATGGTTGCATGGTCACATATAAATGACTGCTGCCAGAAAGATTTACAGTTTAAGACAATACCTGTCTGTATGTACTCTAATTCTTTTGGTTACGGAAGCTTTTTCCCCCCTCATTTAGTTATTAGAGATGGCTGTTTTCTAGCTATAAGCATACTTAGCTCTTCAAATTACAGTTTGGAAAATGTTTGAGAACTAATTTCAACTTTTTCAGTAAAGGTGATAGTGTTTATGGTAGCTGATTTATTTCTTACATGTCAATTTTTTTTTGTATGTACCTTTAATTGCAAGCAGCCTTCGAATTTCTTAAATCTCTTGAAAAAAAAATCTGTGAATGATTTCTGCAAGTAATTTTAAGTTTGCTGTGCTTACACACTACTCCTTACATTGTACCCACTGTACAATTACTTTTTTGCTATTTTGATGTTTTCTTTGCTGTCTGCCTTCTTTTGTTGTTATTGGGTTTGGTTTTTCATATTCTTAGACATTGATGTGGGGAATATTCCTTCCTGTTAAAGAGTGGGAAGATGTCAAGTGGGAGAACTGCTAAAAAGTTTTGGGGGAAACAATGCTAAAGGTCTCTTGTTTTTATACACAAGCCCTTTGGTTGCCTTCAGAGAGGATACAAAGTTAGATAAACTTTTTATCAGTCATACAAAGAATGTGGATCAGATCCAATGTTTGTCTTTTCCTCTCACAGAGCTGCTGGGTTTTTTTGAACCTTCCTTCTTCCTTCTTTTGCACCAAGGATGATAGTCCTTTGTCTGCTGGGGTTTTTGTCCTATGGTTGATCTTACTTCACTTGTGCCAAATCCTCAATATTGGCTGTAACAGAAATCCGACAGGGATTTGCTTGCTGATGGTATGAAATGGTAGATTACACTGGTGGTTTGCATCTGAATGAATGATTGTGGCTTAAAAAGGGTCCTACTATGAATTCCTTGTGGCTGAAAATACTACTTGTGCGGAAGGACCCAGGATGTGGTGCTTCATGATGAGAGCACAGGATGTCCTGTTGTGAACTTGTGACCCCCTCTGCCAGGCTTTCCAACTGCTAGCTTGAAAAAAGAAGTTTCTTGGGGTTTTGGACAAAGGTGGTATGCTTTAGATGAATCATCTTAACCTTTGTGCTTGTAGCTCTAAGAAAAATTGTTTCCTACTTGAAAACAAAAGTGATTGTTGGTATTACTGTTCTTAATTTTGGCTAAAGTTCTTACCTTTGCTTTCTGTCACATTAGGGTGAACATGTCTTCTAAAGTAGCTGCAGAAAAAAGATGCCAAATGTTGAATCCAAGCTAAGTTGAATTTGCTTAACATAAAGTCGCAAGCCTCTGTATCTATGGTTGATCTTTCCTCATGCAAAACAGGTAGTAAAATAATATACAGGCCTAAAGAGGAATCTCAATGATCCCAGTTTATCAGAGTGCTTAAATGAGTCTGAATTTGGCCTGTTGACTGATGGTGATGAAGCTTCTCAGGGGGGCCTTTGCTTATTAACACTAAATTTAATTAGTATTTCATTAATCAGTTATTGACAGTTTAATGCAGATAAGGCTGCTATGGATGGTCCATTAATAAAATGTGTCCTAAATCCTTAAAACAGTTTTCTAAATGTTGAAAAATGACTGATTCATAGCAGACTCCTACTAAATGTTAAGAAAACAAAATGTACAATTTTTTTGGCACTGAAAGAAAATTACAGGTAACTTCAGATGAAATGATAATTAGAACAGCAAGTGGCACTGTGATGGAGCAAATTAAATCCTTTCGGTATCTTGTGGTTATTTTGGATGAATATCTACTTTCTCTAATCACTTGGATTATATTATTCAGAGAGTAAATTTGTGATTGGGGGATTAATACACATATAATTTGACTCTGGATGCCAAGAGAATGTAGCTTTCAATGGTAAATATTGTCAATTACACATTCTGGTTGTGTAACTCACAATGTGGCTTCCTGATAAATTCTGAATCTAATCCTATCAATATATAGTAGTTGTTGTGTTTGTTTATTCCACTTGCTATGAAATATTGCATGTTGTATAACAAAAAGGGGAGCAGGAGTTCCCAAATGCCTGCTGTTCAGTTCGTCAGTAATACAGACTGCACTGGGAGCCTTTTAGGGCTCCTGCCTAAACTCTGTGATGTTATGTTCTTTCTCGTCCCCCTTCACAACAGTGAAGAACAATTAGATTTATCCATCACAGGGATCACAACCACCTGCAAAGATTTAAGAGCCTGTACCAACGTTTATACATGCTCGTCTATCTGTCACTAGATGAGGAACTGAGAAAACCACTGGTCAGTTAAATACCTATGTTTTTTTTCTTCTAGAGCAAGATTCTTAGGGATGAATCTGGCTTTAGATATATGATTAATCCCATTTTAATCAATGTGATTTAGGACAGATATGTGCTGAAGTACCTTGTTGAATATCGGTATAAAAAGTGATGCACAGATTTTGAGATAGAGATGTATTATTGATCTGTTTGTGATTTGTTGGGGGTTTGGGGAGTTGTTGGTTTTGGGGTTTATTTTTTTTGTTGTTGATCAGTTGTTTTCTTTCTCTATTGCCTTAAATAAAAAGGATACTCAGACATGCAAAAAAAAAAAAGCTGAAATCTGATTATTATAAGTAAAAGTTTAGGCATGTATAAAACACATTCAAATCTATCATGAGCTTGAAGAAATGTACTATTTGAATTTGCTCAATTGTTTTGTAGTTATTAATCATAGGAAAATTTTAGAATTTTGATGAGCTACAAAATAGTTGCACAATGGGCAAGGAAATCTTGACTACCTTTCTATATTCTGGAACAGTGCTAATGGATCAGGTAATACTGAGTACTCATTAATTAAATGAAAACTTGTTCACCACTGATGGGTCTGTAAGGGAAATATTGAAAACCTGTTGACAGAAACAAAGCAAAGACTTGGGACTGGGACCCCAGTTTAAAGGATTTTATGTGGCTTTCAGCTATTTAACAAGTTACGGCTCAAATCAGAATGCATACCGATTTCAACCAGAGCTCGACTGTGTATGTTTCTCAGATTTCTTAGTGATCAATACCTCAGCGATATTAGGATTATTCTAGATGTGGAGTTTGAAGGGTTTTACATTTGTGTTTTGGTTCATCCTGTGAAAGAGGGTGGATCAATTCAATGAAAATCTATAGAGTTCTGTATTTTTTTTAAATGAATTAGGATTCAGTCTTGGGGTTTGTTTTGTTTATGCATATTTTCAAGGCTTAAATAAAAGAACTTATTCAATCTGCCATCAACAGACTGCCATGGTTTAAGGGGGAGGGAAGAGAGCCCTTTGTATATCTGGGGAAGATACGAAAATCTGAATCACATAGATGCTGTTTTATTTACAACCATCATTTATTTTCTATTTATAGACAAATTAAATATAAAATGAAAGAAAACATAATACAGCTCTGGCTGAGGCAAAAACTCCTAGTTAAATCAGTGAACATCTGCATGACCGGATATTTTTGAAAAAGGAATTATTTCTTAATTGTTATGTATTTTGATTTTTAAAGAAGTGTGTGGAATCTCGGACCTCAGCATCCGCTGAATCTGTATAAGTACTGGATGCCAAATTGCCTTTAATGTCTTTCTGAAAATTGTCCATATGTCCTTCTTGTATCCATATGTCCTCCTGTTGTTGATATCTCAGTTCAAGGAGCCCAAACTAACAAGATGTAGAAGTCATTGATACCATTGCAGCAAAGAACTTCCAGTGTATACTGACCTTGAGAAAATATTTTGCAGTGTAGCTAACTGCTGTGTATCACACACAGTTTTCCACACAAGATCTGTTACAATTAATGCTGTTTGTAATGTGTGTGATTAATGACTTTTGTCTCCAGTGTCTCCAGTGTGAGTACAGCAGCACCGCCAAAGCTGTGAGAGACCCATAAGTCCCTGAAGACATCACTATGAGATACTTTCTCAGTTATTAGGCATCTTTTGGTGTTCTGTTTTGGTATGAGCAGACAAATATTTATTCCTTACATACAGAGCTCCTCCATACCCTTCATTGTTATGACTCATCTTACAAATCATGGGTACATATGTAGCCATAGTAAAACTGAAGAGTAAGAGTAATACATACTAATAACATAATGTACAATAAAAACATCCTAAATTATCTGGGGGTGAATTGTTACTTTCGGAAGCTGAAATGCACCAAATTCACATTTTGTGTTATTATTTTTAAATTTAGGATTTGTGTGTGTGTGTGTGTGTATGTAGGGGAGGATAGTTTTGCAAAAGGCAACTATTATCAAGGTGCTGAAATTAATTTGCTGCTTTAATTGAGGTAGATTAGTAGCTAATGCTTTCTTGAATACAGTAATTCTCCTATTAAATTATCTTTGAATAATTACCTGAAATTTCTCAGCTGCAGGGACTGATGGCTATTTAATTGCACAGTGATGTTGCTATATAATTACTTAACAAGGTGTCCTTTAATAGTTTAATTCCCCTTTTCCAAGAAAAAAATACTGCAAGTGTGACTTCTATTTTTTAAGTGCTGTGATTTATTTATTTTTTTACAGATAACTTAGTATCTGAAACAGTAAAAGAAAGCTGTTTGTTAACTCACTTTTAAAAATAAGTCTTTTGATTGTTCAAGCATAGATTTGGACTCAGAAGAGTTTCGGAAACAAAAAAAAAATGGTTAGGAATTCCTTTATTTTCATTATATTTTTTTTGCATATCAGACCTGAGCTTGTAATGTGTCACTCAAAGTGCACTGCAAAGCAAATAACAAAGCCACAAAGATTTAATTATGTGTTTCTTGAGTTTTGCACAGGATCTTTCTAGGGAGTTTTCTAGGTAATGGTATCTCATGTGCTTAAAATCAGGCAGGCTGACTAAGATTTATATCCTGTATTTATTCCTCCTGGCCACAGAGGGTGAAGAGATTGTCTTGCTGCTGTTTCCTAGCAGCTGGAAAGAGTGAACAGAGAAAACAACTATTTGATCAAAGATGTTATTTAACAATCATGCAATCTTTGATTCATGCACATCTAGTGTTATCTCCACTTTATCAGAGTTGAATAATCAAGGTTTTTTTTTAATGTCCATTGATCCTGAGAGCCTGATATGAGAAATTCATTGCCTGATTTTTTGGAGGTTTTCAACTTCACAGAATGGCAAACAGCCATCAAATCAGGCCCTAAAGATTAGATTTTTTTTTAATTAGAATAAACTGATGTAGGGGTGTTGACTGGATGGGATTTTTGCCAATTTGCTTAAATAAGGCTGAAAATTGTATGACGCTCTTGAAATATTTTCTTTAATACTTCAGTCAGAGAATGACAACCCCAAGAACAGAAAAGAAATGTTTTATACCTCATTTATTTTGTGAGCACAAATCCATCCCACTTTTTCCTATAATTTCTTAGTAGTTTATGTCAGCAAGACAATTTTTTTCCCTTAGGCACAAGAAGGCTTGGGCCTTTGCCTCATTTGATCTAAAAATATATTGCGATCTTTGCAGAGGGTCCCTGATAACTTCTGCCAGAGAAGAGTGGCACAGGCTCTACCTGGGAATTAAGGACTCCACAGAGGAATTGAATATGAGGAGAGCTCTTCACCCCTGCACTCACAAGTGTCATGCTCCTCTTTCACCCAAAGAGCTTGGACTCCTCCTGCAATGGAGCTGCACTGTACTGCTGTGCTCCTATTTTAATTATATTTTTTGTAATAATAAGAGGACATAGATATTACTTGTTTTCACTTTACTGCATCCAGAGATCTGAAAACTTGACTGGAGCTCAGCAGCATAGATCCTGTACAATAGGGCTTTTTTGTCCTGTCTAGACATAGGGATATAAATAAAAGTCCCTGAGGCAGAATATTCCCAACCTAAAGCTCCTGCAGCCTACTAGATGTAGGTGGTGTGAAGGATATAAGGCAGGGGGTTGGAACTTGATGTTCTGAAGGTCCTTTCCAACCCTAACTATTTTGTGATTCTATGATTCTATGTATAAATTGCCTCTCCAGAACATTTCCAAGTCTCCTAGAAGTATGTAAGCCCCTTCTCTGTTTCTCTTGCTTTCTTGCTCTTTTATTTTCCTCCTGTGTTTTTTCTTCTTTGCTTTGACCTCTGCTTGTTCTTATCTCTTTCTCCCCCCATATAAACCCTCCCTTTTCATTCCCCACTCTTTCTACTTTACTCCTCCCCTCACTCATTCTCTTCAGCATTGCAGCAATGCTAGTCAAAAGAAGAAAGGCCCAGAATAATCTGTTACTAAATGGGTGGTACTGATGGAAAATTAGGGAGGAGGAAAAGAAGAATTAATTATCCGTAATGTAAGGGTTAAGATATGAGACTTTCCTAACACTGATATCTGGGGGAATCCTAAATTTGTGAGAAATGTGAACATGCCTTCTTCTTTCCTCAGAAGGCTCTGTAGTTGCCGTGTTAGAAAAGGAGAGGGTCAAACCGTATGTTTTTATCCCTGCTTTCTGTAAGTAACCTGCAAAGATTTCTTTCTTTTTTTTTTTTTCAAGGTTGCTGAGCATCTGCTGCTCCAATTTCTCTGTATCTTAGAAAGGATGACGTGTAATTGTAATCTGTTGCTTTGAGAACCTTCTATGAAAGATGTGAAGCTATCGCAAGTTGTTATCGCTAGGAGGCAGTGTGTGTAACTAGTCAAACGCTGGAAGACTGTCCATTGATTTTTTTGTTTTGTCTATTTTTAAAAAGGTACGCAGCTGATATGGAGAGTACGCCAATTCAACTGGATGAGTCAGCGCAGGCAACACAAAGTGAGTTTGTTTGGTTTTTTGTAAAGTATTGATGCTCCCGGTCAATTTATTGCAATATTACCTGCACTTACAAATCCAGAAAAATGCTGCTGACATTTTCTGAGATTTTTATTGGAATTGTATCTCAATATCCACCTAGTGGAAGAACAGGTGGTTAAGTTACTCTCTGTGTGTGACTGTTTACCTAAAATACATGTCACTTTTCAGCACTGTCCTTTAGCAAAACCTGGAAGCATATAACACTGGAGAATATCTGTCCACATTGTTTTATTATGAAAAATGAAGACCAGTGATAACCAAAAGCATTTCCTCTTTTGAAAATATGTCTGCATTGACCTGAAGTCTCACTGAGCACTCATCAGCACTAATAAGGTTTTTGAACATCAATTATTTCTTGTTCTGGAGTAGAAACACATGAAATATTGTCTCAGTGCATATGAGAAGATGATATTATTGTGGGCATTTCAGATTTATATTTACTAACTAGTCAGAATGCTGATAATGTCTAAATAACCTACTATACAACAAAAAAAGGCAAATTCAAATGCAGATTCATTTTATTTCAAGGGACATGCAAGATGATATGTAGATGCTTAGACCATTTGTAACCTTATGCAATTCTTGCGATCGGAGAGTGATTTTCTGAGATCTGAGAGGCTAATTAACAAACAGCATAAATTTGGTGGCAGTGGCATAATATTCAACCCCTTTGCATTATTTCATACAGAAAATTCATGAGAGGAAAAGACCGTGGTCTTCCTTCTGATGTTTTTCCACTATAGATGTGAGATCTGTTCAAGTACCCACTGAAATAAACAGCGCTGTTTGAGTTGCACTTGGTGGATTTTGTGTTAGGACCACAGAGTCATCTTGAGGCTCCTCTGAATTGCAGGGTACCAGGGAGGACAGGAGCTGAACTGCTCTCAGTCATTGCCAGAAACGGGAACTACAAACATGGAACATAAAACCAGATCTTTCCACAAACGCCTGTGATAAGCTCAGTTTGGTGAATCAGTGAATCCAGGCCTCAGTTTTCTCAGCCTCCTGTCATGAATGAACGCTGACCTGTTAGCAGTTAAAGGAAGATGAAGCGCTGCTATTTGCTCTTTCTGAAACTCTTCCATGTTTTAAAATTAAGACTCATTGATTACAGGTCATTGCCAGCCCCCGCAAACTCTTTTGGTTTTAATTTACTTTTAACGCCAACCTTTCAGTGAAATGCTGGGTTGTGAATGGCTTTCCAGTGGGTAAGTGGGTGATTTCAGATTAGAATTGCATCCTCAACTAATAGATTGAAGGAAAAAATTGTACTTGTGTATTTTTTATGTGTTTTTCTAGTTTCTTTCCTTTCCCATACCTCAATCTGTTAGTGTTATGATTTGGAATAGAGCAGAAAAAATAAATTATTTTTCACTTAGGAGCCATAACAAAAATTGCATTTCAGTTTGGATATTCAATGTTTCTTCAGAATTAAATGTAGCCACACTGTTTAAAAAAAAAAAAAACACATTAAGGTGGAAAATCCAAATATGTTGAAAAAAGCACGTGTTTAAAACATTCAGTAGACTTTTGTTGTTGCTGGTTTTGTAGTAGATTAGTTTTTGTGTTAAATGAAGTATGAAGGTGAGAATGATTGTTGAAAGATTTTCTTCTCTGTAACTTTGTGATATGCCATCAGAGGATGGGGTGAAGATGAGTCCCATGAGAGGAATGAGGGGGGCAACAATTTCCCTTGTGAGCTACTGGCCCTGCTCAAGGAGTAGGAGATGCCAAGGTTTGCAGGAGGAGACAGCCAAGATGACTGTTGTAGAATGGAGAGCCTGCAGCTCATACAGAGGATGTAGGGTGGCATGGAAGAGCACGTAGCATTCAGCAATGCCTTCAAGGTGACAGAAGAAAGAATTTCCTGGGGACTGGGCACAGTCTGTTGTAAATGGAAGTCACTGAGTCTGCTGAAACTGGGCATGGAGGAATAGGCCTGCCTGTAAAGTGGGCAGGACTAGAGCT
This sequence comes from Melopsittacus undulatus, assembly GCF_012275295.1. NCBI lineage: Eukaryota > Metazoa > Chordata > Aves > Psittaciformes > Psittaculidae > Melopsittacus > Melopsittacus undulatus. The sequence continues at coordinate 44,926,711 of NC_047532.1, forward strand.
GTATATTTATGTCCATTCTGTCTAGCATTACTGATATTAAAAGAAATAAGGTAAAACACCAGTGATATCAGATTAATTAAAAAATGCCCAAATAAAGCTGCTTTAGTAAAAAATACATAGCTTTGTATCAATGGGAAGTGATGCTACATTTGTATGTGTGAGGTTTCCATACTTCATATATTTAATTTTCTTTAACCTTATCACATCTTAATTTCATTATTTAATATTATTTCTAGAGAAGTTCCCTCTAATATCTGTCTTCATTTGCCCAGTGCATACCCTCATCCGGAATAGAAATAAAGTTCTCAGATCTAAACTTTGCAGCCAATATCCCAATCATCCTGTTAGTACATGGGAGCTGACATGTGAATCATGCAACAGGTCATGTCTGGGCACCTGGCTATTTGACAAGGGTACCTTATATCATGTAATGGATGTGCACAGCACCACATATTGGATTAGGTGGATTTCCTTGCCATGCACAGCTGTGATGTATGGATACATTCAAGGGAGTAGTACTCTCAAGTGGCTTCTTGGAGAAAGGGTCTCTATTGGGAAGCTGATATCCCTCAGACCTTTGGCCTGCTCAGACATCCCATATACCAGACTGATGTTAATTGGATCAACTTCTACTGGAATGCTGAAGCAGGAGAGGATAATTCTCTTCCATCACAAAATGTAGACCCTTGTCTCTAATACAGTGTTTAGAGGTGACAAATTAATGAATTCAGAGTCCACGTGGCTTAACAGGTGTGATAGGATTTCTGCCAAAAGGATGTGTTCATTGCTGTTACTTATCTAGATTAACATGAAAATATGAAAAAACTTGAGATGTTAGGTCACTGGGTGAAGAAGTTTTCAGCTGAAGTTAGCAAAAAAATTCTTGTGTCATAAAACATAAAAATACCATTATTCATAAGACTAAACATGTTTTCACCTGAAGCAAACAAACTGTATCTTCATCAGCCTTATTTCCTGTCATGCTGTAGAAAAAAAGTGGATCCTGACTAGCTGATTTGTATATCTAGTTCCTGTTATTCATGAATGACCAAGACCTGTGAGAGAGTGGCTGTCCTTCAGTATGTCAGTACTACAGAAAGTACATTTTTGCAATGGATGCATTAGTCAAGCAGCTTTAGGTGTTTTTTACAAGGAGTTTTTATTTATACTTTTTTTATAAGGCTGCAGTTCTGGATATTTTATGCGTCTTGATGGCTAGAACTGAGACAGACTCTTGGTATGGGAAGACTGGGTTTTCTCCTTCTGCTCTTAGTGGAGGGATAGTACTTGTTTCCCTGATACTTCTTTGAGTGGGGGAGGACAAACTTTGATCAGGAAGGTTCAAAATTAAGCATTTTCTAGTACTACCCATGTAGACAAGAAGCTTAGACACTGAAAGAATTACATTTGATATCAAATTGAAAGGTATGCACATATTCCTTATTGCTAAAACCAAACAGTAAGTTTGTTCTGCCTTTAGATCTAGACTTTAGTATTAGGAAAAATCTCAGAATAAAATTGGAGTTACAAATTGAATACTTTGGATCAAAAACACTAGATTGAGCTCAGGTCCTTTGGCTAACACAGGTTGAGCAAGTTCTTTTTTTGGATCTCAGGAAAAAAAAATGTATCAATTGCTGAATTCCATATAAAGTTGTACACAACTCACCTTCCTTTTCACAGCCTCTTGTGATTCTACTGTACATGCTCTCCTTTTCCTGAATCCTGCAGCTTTCTTCCACTTGAAATTCTGGTTGCTGTGCATTCACTTCCCAGTAGTAAGTGAACACTTACCTTGTTTCTGACTTCCTTGTGAACTTTCAAGTTCTTATTGTGTGTATGATAAGCAGTAAGGCATTCATGTTCAAAGTTGTCATAAAATACTCTTTGATTTAGATTTACTTCATCTATTTAAAGGATAAGGATTGAAACACAAGCTAGGCATGTAAAGTTGGCATTCTTATGCAAGTATCATATCTCAAATATCAAGCCCACAATTATTACAAAAAAAAATACAGTGTAATTGTAATTTGCCTTAAACCATTACCCTCCAAATTACATGTGATAATAGAATTACACTACCATCTTAGATGTCCACCTTAGATCATGCTTCCAAACCCTGGTTTTATTAATAATAAAGGAAGCTTTTTTTCTTTTCTTTTGCAGGTATCAGGTAGAGTTAGGACACTCTTAACAATGTGCCTGACACTGAATCTAACTAGTAGTATGATTCAAGAGAAAACAGTGTCCTTTTAAATTTTTCAAACTTTTGTAGATCTTTCAGTGAAAAGTTCCAGTCATCTTTATTTTAATACATTCCTTTTGAAACCTTGAAGATGCAAATACTTGGCCAGAAAAATAATTTGGTTTCATGCTATTGTGAGTGCATTTAAAATAGTGATGCTCAACAAAGGGCAGGTGATGTTTTGTGCTGCCCTTGCCCTTGGTTCAGGACTGTGGTGGAGCTGCAGCCAGGAGAGGGCACAACGAGCAGGTTTTCCCCTTAACCCTTTGGAAAGTTGATGGCATAATTAGAGAAAATTTATGCAGGGTTTCATACAGCACCTTTTTATTGCACTTCTAACGTATGAGTGAAATAGTGGCAAGTAGAAAGAGCCACAGTATTACATAATAGAAGAAATACATTTTAATTTCCTTTCACCTCACATCTTCACGCCTTTTATGCATCTTAAGTCTTCAAATGGTACTTAAGACATAAAATGTCAGAACAGTTTTCCTTTGATTATAATAAAAACCAGTTTTGCTAGATTTGTATAAAAACTTGTTTCTTTGATATTGTGTATTAGGAATAATGTAAAGGTTAGGTTGTCATAAATATGGTTTACAGGTGTGTCATTCGCATGCATGAGGTGTAATCCAATCTAGAGGTCCTGAGGATGTAAAATCAATTGGATTGAGGATCTAAAAGCATTGAGTATCTAAAAGCAGTTGTTAGATATGACATTTCTTATGTTGGGTAAGACTTCTAGCACATTGGGCAATTTGGTATTTGTGTGCACCAAGTATGTGCCCAACTGCTTGTATAATTTGCATGAATAGCTAGTTGCACACATGAGTACATAATTAATTAGCTGCTAGTACTATTCATTGCTGGAGATGTACAGCTATATCAGTTTACCCTTTTTGGAGTGTTAGTGAGAATATTTTTCTTCTTGTTGGATACATGAGTAGAGAAAAACAGCACTTTGTGTGTGTTAAGTGCGATCCATACAAAGCTGTTGCCTTCATAAGCCAGTAGCTGCTATTTTTAAAATAGTACTTCATTGTAATTTGTCCAAGAAACATTTTCAATCAACTTGTCATCATGCTGACCTGTAAATCCAGACAATGCTGTGTATGCAACTACAGCTCAAGTGTTTAAAACTCAGTAACAGTCTTTACTTACAACTCTACATCATACATTCCAACTTGGTCATGCCGTTCTTAGTTTTTTAATATGAAATATTTGTGAAGGAGGATGGAGCCCAAGAACTGAAGTCAATGCAAGTTCTTCCTTTGCTCTCATTAAGCTTTGGATCAGGTTTATCAACCCCAGCTAGGGGCAGGTCGCTCGCACAACAGTTACACAGCCTCTTCCCTATGAATGAATAAACCATTTATAATTGTATTTTGTAAAGTTCACAGTCACCATAAATGGTATGAGATTTTTTTTTCTCTGAATTGGGTTCTTTGTGTTGAAATGTGTGGTAAGCACAAATATTCATCCTGCTTTGCTGTACAAGCTGAAGGGCCCAGAGGAGACTATGAATGTCCAAGTCACACTGACATTTCACTCCTCAGTTCTTTGCCGATATCATAACTTTGCCATTTCTCGGTAACAGCATAACTGAGGAACATATCCAGCTAATACAAGAAAATGTTAACTCTTCATGAGCAATAAAACTCAGAGCTGAAAATAGTGATGTTATATTAATTGAGTTCTATGTTTCTTTTTTATATTTGTGAGTTTTAGGAGCAGGAACTTCACAAGTTACAAAACAATAAAGATGTGTGTAAGCTGCTTATATTTTGAAAAACAACAGTAAGTGCTACAGTACTTAGAAGGGAACTATAATTGCTCTAAGTGTTTCCTCTTCTGGGGTGTACAGTACTCTGATCTTCATAATCCTGGATATTGAGAAACTGAGTAACAGTTGTCTTGTTTAAAGTGAAGTGGAAAACATCAATTGCATCTCTCCTCCCTGGTTCTTACCATGGCACTATTGCTCTGAAAAGCAGTTTTCCTCCAGAACCACCAACATATTAGGGTCCCTAAAACTCAAGACATTGCATTAGTCCTTCAGTTTCTGAAAGCAAATCACCATCAGTACTCTTTATTTGAATATCTTATATGAACATAAAAAAAAAGGATGCACTAACAGTGAGGTTTATATATATAAAATAAAAAGATCTACCTTTTATATGTGACATTTGTGTTGGAATGCTTCTTTGATCAGAATTAAGCTTCTGAATTAAGGTTGCTGAAATAATCAACATCCCCATGAAAATGTGCATACTCCTCATACCTAATACTTCCATTTTTCAGGACATTATCTCCCTATATATTTTACTGCAATGTCTTTCCATTGGTATTTTCCCTCAAAGTCACATTAGAAATAACTGATAGACAAAATATTTGTACGCATGCCTTAGAGTAATAGAAGCAAACAAAGCATCCCAAGTAATTGTCAGACTATGTCAGCAATTCAGTTATTGGGATCACATAAACACATGTTTTATATATTCCACCCAGAATTGTTTTAAGGTCCTTGTATGCATAGAATTTTGAAATATATTATTTGAATATAAAAGTAGATTATGTATTTCCCCTGTGGCTGGCCAAATGTCTTTCCAACAAAGGGTAAAATAAGAAGGCTATTTTTTTGTGTAAAAGAGTGATCTTTTTAGTCATGCTTGATTGCTTTTTCAGGACTGTCTCCATTTATAATGAGATATTCTTGGACTCATTTGAACCAGAAAGTTTAGTAAAATTGTTATATTTTTACATAAAATACCTTGAATTATTTAAACTGTCTCAAACTCGATATTTTTAAAATATATGTGACATATATTGGATTCTTTTTGCTTTACAGACTGAACATTGCATAAAATGGAAATGTATTTAGCATATTTACAAGAAATATTTGTTTTAATCTTTCATACTTGTCAGCACTTCACACTAATTTAGTCTTATCTGCTGCTAAGGAGTTACACAGTAAGGGATGCACTTCTTATTCAAATCCCTATTAACATTCCATATCATAGTTTGGCAAGAAAGCTCTTTCTGTACTGGGCTATGATGAGGGAAAGTTTTAATTATCTGTACTTTTCAGAGAACTTGAATTAGGACGTGTGTGCTAGCATGCCAAGAACAATGATATGAATTTACTTTTATCAGCAGTTTAAAATGCAATTATAACATGTGTCCTGTGATACTGGTTTTGGAAGATCTGATGTACAATGAAATGTGCAAAGCTTGAGGAAAAAAATGTATTTTTATTATAATCACAACCCAGATAAAATGACAAGTATTCAGTGCTTTACAAATATTTATTTCTAGTTCAAGACATATTTCACATTACATAAGTTTATGTTTTACAGTTGGAAAATACATGATCCTACTTCCATGCTTAGCTTGAGTCTAGCTCTTGTATTAGTCTATGTTAATGTTTTCAGTGTATTATGTCAAATATTTTATTGTAATGTTAATAGAGCTTACTTAAGTATTTCTGTGCTGTACAGGAAAAAAAAAAAAACAACCTACCTCTATCTGGTTTAGATCAAATAGAAAAACCCTGCAGCAATTCTTTTTCGAAGCAACAAATTGTTTGATATTAAAATATTTATTTTACATTATATTTTTCACGCAGTATGAGAAGCAGCTCTTTTACTTCTGAACCCACAGCAAAAGCTTGTGTGTCATCTCTCCTGTAATTGTCCATTCTTTTTATAAGATTTATTTTTGCCTGTGGTGCTGAACTGAAAAAGTCACCCAGCTAAAATGTAGTTACTTCATTTCCAAGTAAAAACAATAGTGTTTTCATGTCCATACTTATTATTATTCTGAGAATGTACTAATTTGTTACATCCAAGATGACGGTTAGTTTGGTCCATGAAAGGGGCACTGTGCCAGCTACTGCAGTTAAGTAAAAGGACTTCTTTCATGGAAAGTAGTGGGACAGAAAGTAGCCTGCAGTGCATGTGGGTACGGCAAGGCAGATTGCCAACAGAGTCATCCTGGTATCAGGCTTTACTGTGTTGGGTTCTGAATGAAGCTAAAACTATGATTTCACTAAATGTTGGTGTGGGCAGCCAAATTTTCAAACCACTAGTGCTCTAAGGAGCAACTGATGAATGTTTTATCCCTGCAGGCTGTAGTTGATGTTGCACAAGGATTTTGAATGTACTCAATGCATTATCATTCTTGGCATTAAGCTTAGATAATTGTCTACTTATATTGAGCCTGTAATAGCAAAATACAAGTGAAGAGGCATGTTTTACAAAGTAAAACTATGAAATAGGTTTAGCTATATTACTATGGAATTTTTTTTTTTTGTTCTGTCCTACTAAATTTGAATGAGAATGAAGTATGGTTCTATACCTTAATTCTGCTCAAACCAGGGTGGTCTCATAATTTTGTTTTACATGCATGACATTGCTTAAGGTCATTAGTTGTAAATCTTAGTATAAAAAGACTGAAAATATATTCAGTACTTTGTAGTTACCGAATACATATTTAAAAGCCTCTATGAAAAGTCGGGACCTACATGGCAGATTTTCAGTTACTGAATGGTCAATTTAATGATGTAGATTAGCTGTATCTAAACAGTAAATGGAGATAGGCTGTTGCAGGGCTTTGATGAATCTCTCTGATGCATATCCCAGTTGATCAATTTTCTAATTTTAGAGTTTAACATTCTGCTTTTTAATCCTAGTATACTCTCTGGTTACACTCTCTTTGAAATTCAACTCAGATCAGGTATAACTTTATTTGCAGGTTTTGTTGTTTTTCTGTAGCTAGTCAAATAAACACAAATCAAATTTTAATTTGGCCTTTCTGTTTTCAGTAATTCATGTAATGGTCCCATATTTTTGCTCATTTTTGCTAAGTGTTACCTGACTTCTAATTATTATATCACTATCCTATATTGAAAAAGAGCCCTCGATGACGCTTTCAATGTTTTAGAGAAAAGTGGATTGTGTTGACAGATTTTGTTCAACATGGTTAAATTCACCCATTTAGAGTTTAGCAGCTAAAACTTTGATAGAGGGAAATTACTTCTTTATCACACAGATAATTACTGCAGTAGCTGTGCATACAATGAGCAACTTTATTATGTATATAAATTCTGTTTATGCAATAACTATTGAGAATTGGTAGGAGCTTTGTGTGTAAATACTTTAAAATATTTAAACAATTTGTTTAGGGAAAATCTTATTTTGCTTTTATTGTTCATGTTCCTGCAGCTGAAGTAGTTCCTGTGAATGTATATATCACTTATTTTTTTTATTTTTATTTTTTTTTTTAGCATGAAGTCTACCGGTGTCAATCCATTTGATAAAATGCCCTCACAGACACATGCAAGTCCAAATAGCTTATCGAGAACACTATTTATTTCATCTTTACAAATGCAGAATCTTTAACATACAGAATAATTAAATATTTGTAATAAAGCAGTTAACTTGAGCAGTTTATTGCTGTGATTTGCAAAACTGCATTGAGCCACTTTCTTTCATTTCATTGATGGTGGAACAAACATTTCTTTAATAAGGATACAGTGCATTCTAATTTTGTTGCAAAAGCTTAGATAAGGATCAGGCCCCCTCTGAATCACTGCTTTGACCTATGACATTGAAAGTGCTGAAGCGCTTTGGCAAAAGAAGAGTTAGTCATTCATTATTATGCACAGGACTTTCCAGTTCTAAAGAGGCTCTGTGCTTTCTCTCAGATAGACTTTGTCTGTTAGAAATGAGAACTGTATTTTGGCAGTAAAGGACAAGAACTGAAGCAACTCTGCAGGAAGACTCATTATGACATAATCCTTCATTAATCCTTATTCGCTATTAATAGATCATGACAGAAGTTTTGCTTTGCTTGACCATCTTCACCAGCAAGCTATGAGAAAGCATTAATAGTCAAAGGTCCGAACTCAGATTTTAAGGCTATCATTTTATTTACAGCTTTAAGAAAGTATGTATTATTACCTTGGAGAAGTTAGCATACTAAGTGATCTGTTTTCTTCAAGTGCAACCTAGCTATGTATCTTAGAAATTAGATTTATCTATTGGAAAATGGATTACTTATACCACTCACCTGACAGACAGATACACTGTAAAATTTAGGTGTTTGATGATAGACTTACTGCTGAAAAACTATAAGGATGCAAGACTGTCTTGTGGTGAAAAAGCAAAAGGACTGAAGGAAGAAAGTGTAAGTGGCATGTGAAATGAATGTGCAAAATATGACCAAGAGAAGGAAAATAAGTGGTGAGGAAAAATAGGTAAATTAAGTATTAAGTATAGGTATATTAAGTATAAAGTATAGGTATATTAAGTATTTTGGATGACTATTGACTAAGAGTGCCTGGTTCTTGTCAGAGCTGGATTTACTTGCATTAGATCTTGGCTGTGCTGTAGTGTGTGGAAACCTCAAGATCAGTTTGCTTATCTGCTGAGACATTCCTGTAAGTCTGCTGATGACAGAGTAGGCTAGTGGGTTTTGTTATACAAATTAGGCTTTGTAACGTGTTAATATTTTCAAATATAATTTGAATAGAAGCCAAAATGTAATTTCTTAAACAACTGTCTGTATTCTACAAAAGCTGTACTGCAGGATCTCTTTATTTAAACTGTCGTCCCTTTAATCTGCAATGATCTGTGAGATTTCAGTAGTTTAAGGGGGTAAACTATTGGACTACTTCCATTCACTTCTGTGAAACTATGCTGATTTGCATGCATTGCGAATTAGTTCATTAATTTTTGTTACATCTTCTTATGCTTTTGAATCTCCTTGTTATATGTTCTCTGTAATACTAGTTCAACTGGGAAAGAAATAGTGTAGAAAATCCCAGTGCTTTAGAAGCTTGAGTAGAGAAGATTTGGGTTTTTTTAACACAAAAAGTAAGTTTTGGATCTTTGAGACACTTCCAGGATCCAGTACACAGAGAGACAGGTGAGAAAAACAAGTACATCTCAAATGATAGTAACCATTAAGACAAATTTCATTTGCTCCTAGTAGGACAGTATTTTATGTCTGAAATTGTCCATATGTTATTCTTTTGTGTAGTTTCTTTGCATCCTAACTGTTCTGTTCAGAACAGTATAAAATATAATTGTTAAATTTATCCATATGGAAGCTTCACAATTCAAATAGAGAAGATAATGCAGTGTGGTTTACAATTTATCATTTTTATCACCATTTAATGTAATACTTTGCAGGAACTCTACGCTTGCTACATACTGTGAAAACCTGTTGTCAGTTATTGTATTTTCTGAAGTTCATAGCTTACTGTTATACTACTGTATATGATTCAGATTAAATAATCTCTGATTACTGAAGGTTCTGTAGTAAGCCAAGAAAAAAATGGTTCATCATGTTTTCAAGTATTCAAAGCTGGAGGCACTGTGCTGGCTGGTGCTAGCGTAAAGCTTCTATAAACAGTAGCACTCTATTGTCTTTTGCATTTGATATCCTTCTTTGGGCACTGGAATAATGTCTTTGGAAAAAAGCTATTCTCATTTCTCCCAGTCCCTTTAGTAATCTTGGAAAATAAGTGTGGTTCAGTAAACCCAATCAGCCATTTTCCTAATATGTCACATCTTGATATTTAACCTTTCATTGGACCCCATGACAGGTTCTAGGATGTTAGATATGCATCTGTGTATCATGGATTTAATTTTTTTTTTTCAGGTTAGACAGAAGTTTTTCTTAAAATGGGGTGGCATTATGATGGATTACATCTATTTTACTTCCAGGAGAAGATGACTTTAATAGAAGCACTTCTTGAGGCAACTTCCCCTTACACAGTAGAAGCAGTGGTCCTACAGTCCTCATTTCACCCGCAGTCAGTCACGTTTTCCTGGGGAATAGAAAATGGACTTCTGAAGAACCTCCCATTCAAAGTGGTGGAATTGCTTAACTTCAAAAGGAATTACATGTTTCATACAATGAAAAGAGTATGAGGCAACCTATCTGTTCCTTAGGGGCTTATATCACAATGCTTTTATATCTATATGTTAACCAACGTTCCAAGGAAACACAATCGTCACAAATTTTTCTAGTTAACTCAAAAAAAATAGTAGGTCTGTAGCTGAACCATATTGAACTCACCCCTCCTTTATGGATAAGGAGTCGTTTTGATAAACTACTAAAAAAATTAAACTGTTGGGGTAACATGACTATGGCACCTATCAAATCTCTCTTCAGAAACCACCTTGTCTACCACAGCAAGCTATGGCTAGGAGTGAAACTGTGGGTCACACACAAGTTCTCAGCTTTTAATACTACAGTCATATCAATCCTCAATTGCAAACCCCATTCTGTCTCTTATCACAGAGCCTTCTGAATTGTTCTGTTACATTTAGAAGTCCTCTTACTTCCTAATATTAGAGTGAGAAGGAGTTTCTCATCTGAATGTGGAAAGAGGGTCTTTTTTCAAATTCTGATGAGGATGTAATATGGCAGTGCAGCTTGGATTTAGTGCAACACAGTTCGTTCATCTAGAAGCTCTTTAAGATGGCAATGCTGGTCACCAAAAACACCATCTGGACTTCAAATTATCTTTTACTACCTTAGAAGTAGTACCTCATATTGTAGTAGTTCAGAACTGCTACTAGTTCAAAGTCCTGTAGATATGCATAGCAGAACTGTATACTTTAGGAAAAATGGTATGTAAGTACATCTATAAATGAAATACAGTAACTGCTTTTTGCAGGTGTCTGAAATGATTTGTTATTGTCTCTGCTTTAAACTGAAAGTAAATATTTAGGAACTAAACCTAATAGCCCCACCTACAGTCCTTGAATTTTACATTTCTTAGGACAAATGTAGGGCCTCGTCAGACTAATTTTGCTATTGAGAGCTAATTCAGCTGGGATGATGACAATTTGCAGCTCACATTCTTAAATATACTTCACAACATGAAGCTATAATACCATATTGGAGCAGTGGTCTGTTTAGTACTAAGATTAAGGTGAGTTATGGTTAAGACTAGTATGTACTCTTGAATGAACTGATCTTTATCCTGAGATGTCCCATGAGGCTTTCTGCTTTTATTTTCTTTCTCTACCTGTAAATATCACCGTGGATGCCTAATTACTGGTCAGGAAAGTGAATATAGAGGACCTTGAGGCTCAATGATCAAGTGTTCAGGAAAAGAAGTGTAAATGCATGATAACACTTTGGAACCAAGGGTGATTTGCAAGGCCTATAAATCCTTGGTGCAGCAAACATTAAGAGAGCTGATACACAGCAAATCTGATGCTGCTGTAGCCATGATTGTATAAGCAAAAAAAGCAGTAGGAAGTTTTCCCCCATGAGCATCCATGAACTCTGGCAACAGAATGTCAAATACCAGTTTTCATTCTCCAGTACCTGTCCACTTATCCTTCAGAACATCTAGATAGGAAGACTTAGGGACACAGTAGGAAACCACCACAAAGCAGCATTTCAGTTTACAATGACTACAAAAACAGCTACTGCTGCAGTGAAATGTGGTTGGGGTTTTTTTTTGGATGGGGGATTTTTCCCTCACTTTTTTTTGTGTCAGTTAACAGCAGTTAACTGTTCATCCACTTCTTCACCTTTCCATACATTTTGATTCTTTGAAAAGCTAAATACCATGTGTTTCAAGGCAGTCATTCTTCAATGCTGTGTTTTATTCTGAGATATTCGCTGTGGATTAGCTATAGCTTTGAAGTCCTCATATGTCATGTGTGCATTCAGTAGATCATTCAACTGTGAAAATTAAGTTTCTTATTCTGCAGTACCTGAAAGGTGTATTGCACACTAAATTGCACAGCCTGCCTTCTCAATTTTGGTTTTGTTTTGGGGGTTTAGGAGTTCTGGTTTGGTTTTTCTTTTAAATTGGCTGATCTGTAGCTTCACTACAAGGGCAACTTGGGCAGCATGGATGTATACTATGCTTTTTATGCCATCATAGAAAGTATGGGTACTGACAGAGAGTATTTGCTCTCAGTATTGCCAGGCACAGTAACCTGTGCTTGGAGCTCCAGAAACATGGTAGGTATGTATACAAAACATGAAGCTCAAACCAGTTACTGTAAACAGGTTCTCTCCAACTTCACAGGACATGGGATTTCTAGGCTGCTTCTACTGTCTGCGGCACTTCCTCCTTATATCCAATCTAAACTTCCCCTGTTTAAGTTTGAACCCCTTACTCCTTGTCCTATCACTACAGTTCCTAATTAAGAGTCCATCCCCAACATCCTTATATGCCCCTTTCAGATACCAGAAGGCTGCTATGAGGTCTCCATGCAGCCTTCTCCAGGCTGAACAGCCACAACTTTCTCAGCCTGTCTTCATATTGGAGGTGCTCCAGTCCCCTGATCATCCTCGTGGCCCTCCTCTGGACTTGTTCCAACGGTTCCATGTTTTTTTTATGTTGAGGACACTAGAACTGCACACAATACTCCAGGTGAGGTCTCACAAGAGCAGAGTGAGAGGGGCAGGATCACCTCCTTTGACCTGATGGTCATGCTCCTTTTGATGCAGCCCAGGATATGGTTGGCTTTCTGGGCTGTGAACACAAACTGCCGGCTCATGTTAATTTTCTCATCAAAATATATGTGTGACTGTGCAGCTCAGCAGTGAACTAGTAGTTAATAGTCTGACAGCAGAAAGTAGATAGTTTTGTATGTAGGAAGGAATCATTTATGGGCATTAGAGTGATTCTGAATCATTTTAGGTTCTGAGATTGTGTGAGTGATCCAACACATAGAATATGGTGAATCTAGGTATTCAAAGGAAAGCAAATGGAAATTATCTTCTTTTTTCATGACAGGAGAATGAGTTTATGATGGTGCTAAGTAAAAAAAAAAAAATGAGTATGCACAGAGTTGTTCTAAACATCTGCTAATAATACTGAAACTTATGGGTGACTCTGGGATGAATTTCAGATCCTGAAAGGAAACGAACAGCCAGAAAAACAGGATAGAACAAAACTAATTGAAAACCATGTGATCCCGGGTCTTGTGCACAGATTTAATTAAGATCTTTACCTTCTAGTGCTTCTGCCAAGCAGTTTTTCTAAACCTTAGGCGAAATAGGTTGGTTAGTCCACATTTGGAAGCACAGGCATTAATTTTCATGGTAGAGAGGGAATCCCTTTGTTCAGAACTATGTTACTTCAAACAAGTATTTTATTAGTGTGAATATTTATGTAAATTTTGGATATGCTCTGTGTACTGGAAAAACTCTTACTGAATATATGCAACGCATCAGTAATGAGTAGTCATTGGGGTTTTTTTTCATACTGCCTTGTACCATTCTTAGCGATGTAAAGCAGCACATCTTATGTTTCCTCCCCTTTTTGCACACAGAATAGAAATTACAGCTACAGCTTAGCTTGTTTTGCCTATGGATCAATGCCAGAAAGCAGTTTTGAAGGTGTTTTAAAATGAAGACATCTGGCAGCTGGCATACTTACAATTCATTTGCGAAAGACAAGTTGCATGCTGTTGGAATTTTCAATTGAAGGTCATGCACCAGGTAAAAAATCAGTCAGGTGGAGCTCATATATAGTGAACCCATACACTTGAAGAATTGTTGTCTCAGGGATGTGTGGGTGGGCTAAACTGTGAAGTATGTTTGTCTAATTTTTCCTCTTTAAAATGTGAAATTTGGAGCTAAAAAGAGGTCAGTAAAGCTGACAAGGAATCACAAGGCTCTGATATTTCAGTGGAATCATCATCAATTAGTTTGAGCAGAGAGTGCCAAAAAAAAAAATGGAAAGATGAATAACAAAATCTGGCATAATGTTGGATAAACACTCTACTGTCAACTGAGTGGTCACGCAGTTTTTGCTTTCTTTTTTTCAGCAAGAAATAACCTAAAGGATTATTTGTACACAGCTTTCTACTGACAGTGAATTAGTAAGTGTGTCATTGTGCATTCAGTTATTCAGTGACAGCTGAGACTAAGCTGTTTACATTAATTGATGTTTAATGGTGTTAATGCAGTACATTTTACTATTATAAACTTTCTCTCCATCAGGATTGTTACTTACTGAGATGCTAATATTTCTAAATCAAGGGATCTGCACTCAGAATGGCTTTACATGTGTTTACATGGAAAACGCCTGTCGTTCCTGTGTGAGATGGGGAAATGTTCAGTTTTACTGCTGTGAACATAAAAGCATAAGGCCTGAATTCTTTCCTCACTAAAGCTTTTTTTGCATAGTTATTTTTCTTTAATAGATACATCTATGACTTGATGTCATATAAAAAGAATAAAATCAGGCCTAGCGCATATAGCACGTATGTAGCATGTATATAGTGCAACCTTTAAAAGTATAAATGTAGCAAATTTTTCTGTGCTTTGCTATATGAAAGTTTTAATGTGGCATTCTAGAATATTTTGCATTCAGAACTTGATAGATATACATAGGCCTATAAATGAGTTAATTCCTTGTGGAAACATTTTGGACAATAATGGGTTTGCTGATGTTTGGGAGTAAGAAAAATACCTTCCCTAGTGTTTCTGAGAAGGGAAGTTCAGAAATTAATTGAGCAGTATTATTCACTTGGTAAGGTTCACACTACTCCTTGTCAAGCAGTGGAGAGTATCAATGGCTTTTTCTGCTTTGTAAATACGTAAGAAGTTACTTTCGTCACATTTTACCCAAGGCTCTTTGGCAGAGGGAACACAACCCAAGTATTCTCTATAGGTCTGTCTTCTGATGCCTAGCCCATAAATTCTTAGACTGACCAACAAGATAACTTTATTGTCCAGACTATGACCTTTCTGCATCTCTCAGACAAGGACTTAGAGAGATAAGGGATGCCTGATAACAGCATTCAGTGCAGGAACATGGACTTCTCTGCTTTTAAGGGAGTTATTTGCAGCTGTTTAATTGCATTTCTGTATGGACTCATAGCTAAAATACTGAAGGATTCATTTAAGCCTGAAGCCCCAAATCCCACTAAAATATTATTTATGGCAACAAAAAAATACAGAGATAAATTCATCTCTAAGCACTTTGCTGTCAGGAGAGAGTAAAATTGTATGAACAAAAAACAAAAAAAAAACCCCAAACAAACAAAACAAACAAAAAAAAACAGTGGACATTCATGTAAAACCTCCCAAATTTGCTTTCTTACTTTGTAAAACTCAAGCTATACACCTTTTCTTTCTTCCATTAAATTGTAAGCAGCCCCTCTGCACTCAGATTTTGGATAGATGGACTTTACAACAGCCTATATGAGTTTGTCAGTTATGTCCTTGTGCACTTTGCAGGACAACAGTTGCATTATGTGGCTACAGCCTTGACATTACTGTAAAAGAAATCGTTGATAATTGCTGATATGAATTACTTGGAACCAAATACTTTGGTGTCAGAATTAGGTGTACAAAAAAAAAAGTGAAACTTTTTCACTACTTCTTGAGAGGTACTACATAAATTGTGTAAATGTAACATAGTATAAAACACTGGAGAATTTTTTTTCACTTCATGTAAGAGAGAATGCAGAGTCTGAAGATGAAATATGAAACTGCTTTCAGATGAGGATCTAGAGAAAATGCTGATGATTTGTCACAACTGTTCATCATTGCACTAAACCTGTTTTGTTTTCCTGCTCAAATTCCTGACAGATAATGGCAATCTGACATTCTTACTGTTTTCATTTTACTGCAAAAAAGATCTACAGATAAGTGGCTGAAACTAAGTAGTGTTATTACTTTGCAAGGCTCTTAGTCTCTTAAGATTGATTTCGAGTAACATAAGCTGTTTCTACTGCAGGCATGTGAATATTTTGAAGTTACTCTTGCTTAATGTGAAATTCCATTCCTGGTTGAAAGGAACCCATGGTTACTCTGTGTAACTATCTCCAGGCTTATGAAATAGTGTACTTTGTCCCTATAGGCAAGCCGGGGGAATTAAAAATACTGTGTGGGACATCTTCGAAGTAACACACCTACGGAAGTATTCTGTTTTCATTCTAAATAAAAGCTTTTGTTAGTTCACCTTAGGCTGTCAGGTGGCTATGAGAAAGAGAAATGTCTTTTCCTTAATTTTTATGTACTGTATGATGTTTGACAGCCTCATACTCAGGAGTGGTAATACATGCATGCCTTTTTGACTCTAAAATTCACTACTACACTGCTTTGTGTTTCATCTTGGACCTAAGCCTGTTGCAATAAGATACTATTGAGGTCTCAGAGAATTTTATGTGTTTCACAACAGCACTCCAAATGGTTTCAGTGGTATCTGCTTGAATCTGTCCTTTACTTTTGTTTAGAAACAGATTTGGTACTCTGTGTCAGCATGTCCTGGGTCTGGAATAGTGATTTCTCATGGGAGCTGAGATTCCTTGAGCCACTCTGCTACTAGATCTTGGGTTTAGTGACAAATTATCAGCATGTAAATTATTGATTTTGAAGATTCCTTCATCTTGCATGCCAGTAGATTCAAAGTTAACCTCCCAGAGTATCCTTAAAAGATTTGTGAAGTAGAGATGCTACTTCAAGTGGTGTATCCATAATGAGTGTTTCCATTAATGACTTCTGAAGCCTTAGGGATGAAGCTACTGCTCTCATGTCCGTGTTTTTATTATGCTGAAAGGTTAGCTGTAAATTCAGTGTTTTTATTAAAGCCTTTCCTGGCATAATCATGTATTTGGGTTAGTTATTGTTTCTGTTAATTCTAATGCCCTCTGCTGCTGAGGAAATGGTATGTGCTTTATAAATGGAATGATAAATATGTTAAAAGGATACAAACCTTTGTCTTTTTAAAATATGAGTGAGCATTTGGGAAGAAGTAATGATATATTAGAATGCAATAATATCTTCTGGACAAAATGGATCCAAACACATGCTGAAAACATAGTAAGAAATAACTCCAACCACAAAACTACTGTGGGAATGTGTATAAAAAACACATATATGTGCAGATTATACATACATGAATTGTTTTTTACACATGTCTAATAATATGGAACAGAACAGAAGGATTGGTGAACATATATTTTAAAATAAGATAAAGGACCATCACTGGAAAAGAGACTAAATCTACAGGTGAAAAACGCAGAACCTTCAGGGACTTTTCCTATTTTTCTTTTTTAATTTATTTCCTAAATATCTTCCCCCTCAAGTTTTTTTCTTTGAGATAAAATCCATTCAGCTTTGATAAAAGTATTCTACTTTAACCGAAATTTTTGAAAAGTTGAAGTTATAGGCTTGATGGGTGACACAAGATTTTGTGCTGGGAACTTTTAGTCACAGAATTTACTCTTCTGAATTTATTATTCTGACATTTTCATATGGATTGCAAATTGCTGATAAACAGATTACTAGTAGGCATTACCCTTAGGAAACAGGGAGTTAGAGACTAAAGACTGTTTGAACATGATTGAATTTGCTTAAAGACCTTAAAGAAGTGCTTGTGTTATTTGAAGATCAGGTAAGATTCAATAGTGTTGTGAAGGAAAATTAAGACTGTATGTAGAATGAACCAGTAAGAATGCAACATGTAGATATGCTGTAGATCTAAATAAAACTTAATAAAAATGAAATTTTGCTGAAAAAAAAATTATTTAACTATTTAAATATAGGGAGAAAGATGATTCATTAATGAATATTCATTGGGAGAGAGAACCTTGGAAATGAAAAGAGAGAAAATTATGCATGGATAACAAAGAAACATGATGGTCAGCAGTAATTACTGGACAGTGTAATGCAGTTGTTACACACAGTGGTCATCAGAAGAAAGTCCCTTGACACAGAGTATGGAAAGCAGTATCCATATAAAGCTCTCAAACATAAAGAAGTAACCTGTTTATTTTAAATATTTTAACCCATCTATATTTTTAAGCTATTTTAACATAATTTTCTTTATTCTTATATCTCATTTGTATTTCTCTATGAACTGCATTACTTGAAGTGAGCTTGTCTTATTCTAGTCTTTGTCATGGATATCCAATTGCATTAGCTTCCTTCTCCTCATGAGGTGTAGAGAGGGAAACCCCTCTACCCAATTAATCCAGTACTGACATAAAAGCCATATTTCCATCACTCATGTGTATAAAAAATATTGTAACTCTTTGTCATTTAGTGTATGAATTTCAAACACTCTGTTTTTTCCAATTTAACGTCCTATTCATAAAGAAACTAAGATATAAAGTAAATGTGCAATGGATGACTTAGAATCTTTTTCACTGACCGTAGGGATCAAGTAAAGGTATTTATTTTTTTAATTATAATTTATTATACATTGGTAACATGCAAACTGCAAGCTGGATAGTGAAACAGGTTGGAGTAAAATCTGGAATTAGGTAAAGGAATTAGACTATATAGACATTTAATAGTTCTCATGTTTCCCATTAACACATCCTTTCTTTTGGGCAATAAAATGTGACTGGGAGAAAGATCTCTGCAATACAGAGGTGGGAGGTCTGTTCTTTCCCACATATAAATGGCCACTACATGATGTGGAATAAATGGCAGCCATAAGATGTAGACTGTACACTTCCATGAAAACAGGTACAGACTTACAACTTACATCAGATAAAGGGAACTGTAGAGAAATTTAAACCTTCAGCTATGGAATTGCTAATTAAGAGCTGAGAAACTTCTGAAAACCACAGTTACCTAGTTTATGGAACTTAGTTGCATATTTGGTTTTTTGTTGTTTTGTTTTTTTGTTCTTTTTTTTTAAATTTACAATACATATTTCCTGAATTGAATAAATTAATGAATAAGAAGACTTTTCCTTAATCTCTAATCTCTTAGAGTCCTGTGAAATATCACTTCAATTCCTTCAGTTGCCTATCTCTTTGTAAGGAGGCTTCACTGAGTCGGGTAAAGCCAGAGCATTTGTATCTTAACACATCTGCAAAATGATACTTTGTTTCCTCCAGTGGGTCACTTAGTCCACCTGGAGGTAAAAGGCATTTTTAGTGGCCAGCAAGGTCAGCAGGATCTCAGGCAGTCCAGCGTTACTAGCTATGCCCTCCTGAACCAAGCCCGTTGGCACCTTCAGCTTATACTAATTCCAAGTAACTTGGCAATTTGGAACCAAATTCCACTTTCACATGCAGCACCTTACTCAAATATAAAAGAGCTTAAAGCACATACCTGAGAGCATAAACTGACTCCGTGTTGTTAATGCACATAGCTTATTCACAGAACCTGTTGGAAAATTTTCAGAAGCATTATCAGAAAGTTTGGATAAGTGTATACACTGCATTATCTTTACCACAGAAATTTTCTGTTGCAAGCTGCCATGCTCAAGTATGCATTTATTTATGAATGAATGTCTTTTGTGCATCAAGATTAAAATCCTTTGCCTCTCTGCTATGAAGGGGGAAAAAGAAATCCTCTTTGAGAGTGCAGTTCATGTAAACCATTTCTTTAAAAACAGAGCCCTTAAATAGCTCCAAGTACATTTCTGTGTATGACACATAAATGTCCACTAATTGCATGAAGGGAGAACTGAGATTCCAATAGCAAATTCTGTAAAAAGTAGATATACAAAGAAAAGTGGAAGCATCTGTTTAATATATACGACATTAGAATTTAATTTTACCTCTGTGATGCTTTTGTGTAGCTGCAGTGTTACAGAGGAGCACATAAGCATAGTAGTGCAGTGTCAGCAGGTGCATGCCACCAAATTACTGCTTTTAATTTGCATATTCATCTGCTAAGAAGCATGTCATTATCATATCAAAGGGATACTAAGCAACATCTAGCTTCGAGAGATGTGGCATAGTTTCAATACGAGCAATTAATGCAAGATGAGGACTCTCTTTTTGTCATGTCTCCTAGGGCTAGCTGTAATCGGGCTTATTATTGGATACCAATAAGACTGAGGTACCAGTTGGCAGAGAATAAGAGAAGTACAGAAAAACAGAGCTGTGTGAGGCGTCTTAACTATATACTTGATAGCAACCCAATTCTCTGGTCACTTTTTAAAAACAAAAGCTGCTAGTATCTGCTGAGTAAGTCTGATCAAAGATCAATATTATAGGCAGCATATCTTTAAATGGAGATTAAAGAGAAAAAGTTAAACCAAAGGAGGCTATATTTTCCGTGAAATGAATAAGTGAAACTGACAAATGAAATGTAGAATCAGAGCTCTTGGAATTCTGTATTCTTAGAGAAATGGATTTATAAGTAATGTTTTATTTTGGAGATCCTCCTTGCAGTAGGCCACCGCTCTGTGAGACAAAGGAGGTAGATGCAGACCATACACTCAAGAAGGATGGCAGGTCTCATGTCACTGTTTTGTGCAAGGTATTATGCTTTGTCTTATCTCACAAATAGCAGCAGCAAAGTAGATGGAGTCTTAAGTGTTGAACAAACTAATATTCAAAAATAGCTTCCCGTAGGTGAAGATCACTTTGTCTGGTGGACTACTTTGAGAAAAATCTGCCAGAAGAAAAAAAAACAACCTACTCTTTTACATGAATTAAGAGATGTACATAAAGGATATCTTGGGTCAATCTAGGGCCTGCTGTGCTCAGCATGCTGTGTCCAATACCTAGGAAGAAATAGAGGAGCAAGGCAAGCATACAAGAATATTTCTGTCAGCATATCATCTGTGCCTCCACCATTTTGTGGGTTCCTCCTAAGTCTTACTTAACATCTGTGATCAGCAGCTGTGGGTAAACTTTGTGATACAGTTTATACTCTAGCAAAGACAAATGGGTCCTAAACTGTGATTGATGGAAGATTCCTTGGAATGGAAGAGCTCTTAGTACCCATCTGAATACTGTCTGGTATTTCAGGACAACTTTAGCATCTCTGATTTTGTCCAAGAATGTTTCTGCCATCAGTTATGTCTTGTAGTTCAGCTTTTTTGAGAACCTAAGCTCCACAGCTGCGAAAATGCAGTCAGTTTTCATCTCCACCATCTGAGAATCTGATCCATAAATGCAGAGAGTTTGAGTTTTAGTTTTGCCTGTGTGCAAAGAAACCTGAACTACACTGACCAACCTAACTTTTCCAAGGACAGGAAAACTTTTCTCCTTTCTGTAAAGGGGCTGTCATCTTCTGGTACATACTAGGTGTCTTCCTTTGCATCTTATAGTACTTTTAACTCCATGCTTAGATGAATTTGCATTGATTATTTACAATAATTCCAATAAAACTGGGTTTTTACCCTCTTGAGGCACTATTGAATTGGATTCATGGCACTAGCTGCCCCAGTCTCATGATAATAATCAGTTGTTAGTGGCAGTTAGTCATTATATTGTGGGAATGAGAAAGCAGCTATAACGTTTAAATATCATGATTATAAGGTTACTACTATGTAGTCTTTCATGATTTATGCAATTATGTATAGGTACAATAACATGTGCTTCATGTCAGCAATATGAATACAGATAAACAAAAAGATGTGCCACATACAGGATGTAGTGGATTTTGTTAGCTTTTTTGAACAATTTCCACTGTATTTCATAGCAGATGTTAGTAGTCAGCATTTTACAAAATATCTTGGTGCACTTAGTAAAAGATAATTTCGTAGTCCTTTCTGTCTCATTGGCTTAATTGGATGATCTTAACATTGATATTGCCCTACATTTTGAACACTTGGAAACTGGCTGTTAAAAAAGTTTTCTGTCTGTCATAGCTATAGTTGTGATTGTTCCATTATGAGTCACATAATGGTTGACAATCAGAAATTAAAGTAACTTAAAATTTTTATTAATAACCTATATGAAATCTTGTATTCTGTTTCAGTGATTTCAAAGATGGAACAAAAATTTCCAAAATATTTCCAGTGGTTTGGGGTTTTTAATCATTACACCATTTACCATTATGGTAGGAAAAAATATAAACCAAAGACTGAAATATTTTTAAATAATCAAAATAATAATTCCATCTGAAGTGGCAAAAGAAAAAGGAAAACCCAAAGGTTGTTCAGTGCTCTGTACTTTACTCGAGTTCACCAAGAGAATACTTCGCTTTCATTTTTTAATCTTCCAGAAGAATCTCGGAGAGAACTCTAAGGAAAAATAAATAAATAAATAAAATTAATAAAATAATAATGATAAAATGTCAATTTTTTCCTGAATATCTTAGCCAACACCAGTTGTGGAGTAAGGCCAAGCTAAAGGAAAATTCAAGGGGTCTGTTTGACTTCTTAAAGATGGGTAGCTTCCAGCAGAGAAATAATCTTGCAAAAATTTTTAAAGCAATAGAAGCTGCCATTGCCATGAATTGTGACTTTGAAATAAATATTGATGCCTCATAATGAGGAGTGGAAGAAGAATTTGAAGTTATTTCATTATGTATTTCTTTGCAAAGCAAAGTTGTGTTTTACTGTAAATCCTGATTGTGTCGTTTTTTCAGCAAATGACAAAAAAGCTTTTTAAAATTAAAAATAAGCATTGCCCTTGTGAAAATATATGGGCTGCTCACCAAGGGCTAGAATTCTATCAAGCTTTTAGAGAAGTGAATCATATACCATAGTCTTAACTTAGCTGTTTCAGCAAAACTTTTTGTAATAGAAGGAAACTGTACGAATGGAGAAACCACAAAATTGGGTTTTCTTTTTAAAATTTGCAGCCATAATTGTCATTTTGGAGAAGGATAGCTTAATAATACACTGGATTGTTATTCTTCAGGCTTTGCAGTTGAAAATTTATAAAGTGATGATGACTGTTTCACTTTTCTTGCAGCCTTAGTTTCCTCATCTATAAAATAAAGTCATTACTTTGTCCAATCCTGTGAAGTATTATGAGTTCTTATTAGTATAATAATAAATCACATAAGTTTGAGAAAAATGAAAATTAGTAACTGCTATTTTGTCTGCAAGAGCTGACTGGACTCTACATTTTATGAAAATATTCTTTTTGGTAACACTACAAAAAGTATATTGAAGTAGTTAGGAAAAGAGACTTTTTGAGAGACTATTGCTTATTTACTTTCTTGGGGGTTGACACAGTAGAAACCAGTATGTAGTAAATTTTTACAAGGTAAAAAGAAGATAGTGAAGAAGAATGAAAATATTGGGGGGGTTTCATCATATATTACAGTATGTAATTTTTAATACTGCTTATAATCTGACACACTCTTTGATGCTAAAACTCACTTTATAACACAGGTTAACAGCAACACTGTACACTCAAAACTCTCTGAGTATTTAAAAAATGGATAAAACTCATTTTATGAATCTATAAAATGCAACTAATTAGGTTTCATCTGACTTTATACTTAGAAGATGTTCACTATGTAAAGGTAAAAAATAGTCAAAGTTATTATAGAGCAAAACTTTTTTCAGTTTCTTACACTGAGCCATGTTTGCATACATACTTTCAATCTTGTGTCTCAGGTCACTCTTTTCACCAGTAAAGAAACTGGTTTGGTTTACTTTAGATAAACATTATTAATTAGGTAATATATTAGTAACATCTTCAACATTATCTTTTGGATGTTTTATGTCAGTATTTCTGTACTGAGTTCAGCAGTAGCCGAATATTACACATTAATTTCATTCTTAAAATTAAATGTAGTATTGATATGGGTCATGCCTTAGCAGCACTTCTCTCAAAGACTGAATGTAAGGTGCAAAATATATGTCTAATTTTAGCATAGAGTGTTTTTACAGAAATGCAAGTATGATAACCAAATACACTTAAAGACTCACAGTGTCACCCATCCTGTTTGCTGAGGAAGAGTAACAGTTTATGAAATGCATCTATGGATTGTAATTTGTGCACATTTTTTCTGATGCATGCTGTGATAGAAGGACTAAATTGAAGTAGCTAAACTCATTTTTCCAATGGCATTTTAGACATGGCAATTGAAAGAGGGGAGCCCTGACTTAAAAGGCCAGAACCCTATCACTGCAATAGCTTCTTAGGATATACAGTAAAATTTAAGCTACTTCTGTTACTGCAATAAATGTTCATCAGTTTTCTTACAGTTCACTTTCCTTACAATCCCAGATTAGTGTAACTCTCTGGTGTCAATAATAGGGTCTTATTGTTTAGACTGGTGGTTGGCTGGAGTCAGCCTACGCTTGTATGCAGCTTTCTGCTCTCTTAGGGTCCCAGTCTGGCAGTGAGTACCCTCAGCTCCTTTTGATGATTTCAGTGGGAGCTGGAGGACCTCACAGGAGGGTGCTTGATGCCTTGCAAGATCAGACACTGATAATTGAATCAGCAAAGACAGTGATGCAAGAAAATTGTTTCTTTCCAATTTTACTCTGCTGAAGTCAGAAAGGCTTTCTGCAGCATGTTTGTAAGTGCCAAGGGTCAGATTCTCCAAGATGATACTGAATATTTAGGGTTATCAATTGCTACATTAGGAACTGGGGCCCCTCATCCTGTCACTGGTTTGGACCTTTTTAATTGTATTTTGTTATTTCTTACCATGAACAAAACTGGTATTTCTTTCCAAATCTATCGAATCAAGTATTGTTTCTTCAGAGATCACAGATCATCTCCAGATATCAGAATTTAACAAAAATGACACTACAGACCATGAAGTATTGGGTATTATTGTTAGTAAATACACTTTAACATGCATTTAAAAAGAAGCAGAATTAAGATAAATTATAGCCCCAATATTTTTGCAGATTTATTTAAAATGGATGGTAAATGTTTTGAAATAATAACTTGCTGGATAAAATGAAAAGGTAGATGCAAGAGTGAATCAAATCACATAATTTTAAGCATTATATTTCTAATACAAATACAGTTACTATAAATAGACTGTGGTTATATTGTGTATTAATGAGTTCAGTTATGCTAGACTGTTAACTCCTCAGCTATGTATTAATCTACATTGTTTTAATGTCACTAAATGTTCTAATCGGCTCAGCTGGAGCTTGTGGAGATAACACAGTGGCTGACTATGAAAAGTACATTTTAACAGTTTTTATTTAATGTTTGCATTTTTATACTCTATATCGGACATCTCAGTGGTTCAAATAACCTTTTTTCCCCTGTAACATATCATCTTTGCTAATTCTGCATGGTAGAAGCATCTGATTTTTCAGTATCAAATGTTTGGCATAGTCTTTCATGTCTGAATTTGTCAGTTAATAACTGAGAACTTGGCGGTAATGAATAAAGTTTCATATTTTCAGTCTTCTCCCTTATTGCCTTTGCTCTCTAACCAAAACTCAGCAGCTGAGGCTGCATATTTTACTTCACCAATACAGGTCTCTTTTTCCTCAAGAATTAACGAGCTCTGCCTTACTTTCAAAAGAGATGTGTAGCCATTCTTGAATGTAAGACATGAGTGATCCCAAGGAGAAGAAACCAGAAACTGATCATTACAAATCACTCATGAATGAATGTTTGGAGATACTTAACCTCTATATGACTTCATCAATTGTTCAAGTATTAATTCTACTAGTGCACTGATGGCTTTAGTCACAGTTTATAGAGAGCATATTGAAGCCTTAGTTGAGATGATTCAGTCAAGGCTGTATATTAGACCATGCCAGAGCTAGCATTAGATCCCAGGAGTTCTTGATTCTTGCACCCTCTAGGAAAGTTAGCGGAATATAATGTAATACAGATGATTTTGAGTCAATACCGAATGGAACAGTTATATCTTTTTCACTGCTGGCCCATAAATGCTAACAAAGGTCTTGGCACTGTATTAAATTTCTCTCCTGCACCAAGTGTGGTAAATCCTGTAAAACAAAATAAAAAAAAAATAAAGTAAAATAAAAACCCAAACTAAAAAATCCCAACTCTGTCCCATGTGTTATCCATATAATCATAACAGTGACTTAGACATATAAAAAGAGAACAAGAATTTTTAAACTCCATGGATTCCACTGAAAATTCTCTTCTTTTTTTTTCACGTGAAGGATCCGCAGATATTATTGTGATTATAGACCATAAAATCCAAATACAGTTAAATAGATAATGAAGGGAAGGAAGGAACAAAATAGAGGAACAAAAAAAAACTTATATTGGAAAAAAAAAAAAAACAAAAAACAAAAAAAAATAAAATACATGCCCTCATCTCTAGGCAGCCATTGCATTTTCTTCACAGCCCTTATTTCACCTTTCCAGTTTTCTACTGTCAGAGATATAATTCAGCTTAGAGTATTATGTATTTGGGCTTCATTTTACTTTTAGAAAGGAGTACTATACAGTGCTATAAAACTAATCAGTGCTGCTACAAAGTGCAGCTGCTATGTGCATATTTGAAGGAACCAGCTCTGTGGTGGATTACCTCAGCATTATGCTACCTCACCTTTAAAATGCTGTCCATATCTACACATAGTTTCTTTGTAACCACTTTAAAATAAATTTTCTTAAAATAGTCAAGAAACTACCACCATTAGCCTCATTAAGGAAAAATACCATTTTAAGTATTCTTATGACATTAAAGATTATATAAACTGCCTGCCAATGCTTAGATTAACGACTTACTTATCTATATCTGGTCAACAAAGTATCACGAGTAATTCGCTTTTTGAGGGGACTTCATAGCTTTTCAGAAGACAAACTGAGCTATTCTAAGCACAGAATAATATGCCATTATTTGTTGTATAATGCTCCTGTGCTTGGTCTTCCTCTGATTGTATGTTTTGCACTGTACCATGGGTTTTTCACTGTTGAAACTTATCTTTGAATTATTCACATCTTTGGCTTTAAATCCAAATAGATTCTAGCTGGCAGTGTTTGTGTTTCCTGTCTCTTTGACTTGGAGTTATTGTTGAGATTCCTGAAAGGAGAAACGTGAGTCCATTCTACAGTAATTTGTATTAAAGTTGAACATAAAGTCATAAACACACTGGATGGTAGCCTCCAACACTGCTACCATTTGGAATAAACTGATTCATTGGAATTGGGTGCTAGTGTCTAGAAATACTTTTTTCAGCATTTATGTGTGAAACTAGTTTGCTTTTTAAACATTTTCTTTCACAATGTAGTCATGATGTAGTTCATTGGCAGGCAATGAATCTGAGCTGCTTGGTCTCAGTGAAATATGTTCTAGTATGAAGGGGGTTGGATGTATTTAGTTATTTTCTTTACTCACTTGGAATAAGATTCCATGCAAATTTCTTACAATGTGGATGTGGCAAAGATCTAGGGCAAAAGTGGTTTGCTTCCAAATACATTGAAAGCATGTGGGAAAGCCTCTAAATTTATAATTATGGATGAGTAGGCTCTGAAACCTTCAGCACCCATGGACTGGAGTTCATCTGTGTTCCCTGTGGATCAGTAGAGAACTGCCAGCATACAAATGCATTTCTTACTTTGTGCTAACATAGTTTCTCTGATAATAGGCCTCTTTAATAGAACAGATTTGTAAATCAGAAGTACAGCAAATGTCTCAACTGTACAATACTTTCCATGTCTAAATAAACAGTGTTTTTTCACTTTCACTTTAATCTTCATGTTGTCAAGCCAAAGATTAGAAGGCAATTTTCAAACTGAAGGAGGGCGAGGGGAACCATGATGTTATTCTGTAGAAGTTATTTGATTGCTCTTCATAGTCTTTTCATTACAATTGGCATTTAGAAACTCAACCACACATGCCGCTCCACACCTTTCTACATGATACTGTTTCTTCCTGTTCTCCTTATCTGTAACTGTGATGATGCACAGCTTTCTCCTATTTCTTTCTTGTGGGTTTGTGCAGTTTCTTGATGTTTGTGACAGGCCACGATAGGGGAAGCTTTTATCACTGTGGGGTTTGGAGGCCTCAGTAAATTGAAAATTGCAAATGAAATCCACTGGGCTTGAATTCATCAGCTATTATGTCAGATGACCTTTGGCAGCTGCTGATAAAAATGAGAGAATGTTAGCTCTGATCCAATTTTCAGCACTAACCATTCCTTTTCAAATCCATTCACAGTCAGGCAGCAGACACATGGGAAGTGAAAATGATAGGGTTTCAAGAGAGCTGCATTGTGTTGCAGATTAAGATTTTCTCCCCCTATTTCTAGAGGTCGGCCCCCAGGCCCCTGTCTGGTATCTACCTATTGTCCAATCAGTTTCAATATCTGCTTCAGAGGACATGTTAGCCATCCTTACAGATAAGTGCTTACAGGAGAAAATGTTGGACTTAATAGTTTTGCTTAGGAGGCATCAAGGGTCACAGTGTTCCAATATTGACTGGCACATGTTAGTTTAATCTGACATTCTTAGGAATGTGACACTAGATTCTTTCAAGGTTGTTGATCTCTGAGATTTTTGTTCCCAGGTCTAGGTTTTATAAATATTATTTTCCTGTAACTGTTTATATTCATGAGCCACTGATATTCCTAAAACCGTCTGCCAGCCTGGGCCTAGGTTGGCCCTTACCTTATATGCCTATCCTATTTGTTGCATAAATTATGAAACCAGGGCTGCGTTTTGGTACTATGTTTTTTCTTGTTAGAGAAAAACCATTTTGTCTGCAGTTTCAAACGATGCACAGTGGAAAAGTAAACATTTTTAACGAGGCTTTCAAGCCAAAGTTAACATAATAAATACATTTTTTAACTAGGATAGATATGGATTTTACCTTCAAGGAAGTTCCTCTCTCTGCCTTTGGCTTCCTGAAGAATAAGTGCTCTCCAGAAGTTGCTCACGAGTTCAAAGGCTGAACAGGTTCAGAATGACCTGTTAAACCAAAGTAATACTAATGTATGTCCCCCTGTCCTATTAGCTTTTTTTCTACCTAATAAGGAAAAGAACAGAACTCTAGAGTCTGTTACCTTGGAAAAATAATGTATGTCATTACAATTTTGAAGTTTTAGAATAGTACCTTCTACTGCTGAGTTCTTCACTTTTTACAGAGGCATAGCTCCCATTGAATTCTGTTTTTAGAATGCAGTAATGATATGTAGATTGGACTTGTTTGGACAAGAATTCAAAAATCAGATTTCTTGACTGATCACATTGTCATTCTTCAAAACATTGCTAATAGGTCTTCCTTGGAAAAGATATTCCCAATATTCTTACCAAAATGTTTCAAAAGCACAATGCCATCTTAAAGTTACATACGTTTTATATTCAACATTTCTACTGATTCCTTTAGCGAGACTGTGAATAAATATTTGTGATTCAGCTTGATAAATAAACAGATTAAGCTTACTTTATATGATAGAGAGAAAACATTCCTTGGGAACTTGATACTAATATTGCTAAAATCTAAGTGCTAATTTTTAAAATAATTCCAATTGTAATAGTTTTCCTAAATATATTAAATAGTGGAAAAAATATACTGCTTTTGTGTAACTGCTAGTGGTCTGAACATTGAAGAATGAGAAACAAACCCACTATTTTAAAGATTAATATGGAATGTGCATATGCATTGATTTTTTGTTCATAATTAAATTAATGCTAAAGCAAAAGTTAATTACTTTTTATTTGTTTGTTTATATAACATAGAAAATAATTTCAATAAATTATGAGTCTAGCTGTACCTTTCTATCACGGGAAAAATTTATAGTTGCCTCAGAAAGTAATCACCTATTTTGCATTAGCATGTTGTTATATTTTACAAATCATCATTTTTAAGACATGAAATTGCATAAAAATCACTTTTATCCTTAGATCTGTTCATATCTGAATCTTTGGGAAATCTGACTACAGACCCAAACGTCGTTTCCTCTCTTTGTCTTACAGTTAAAAAAGAAAAAAGAAAGTCTGTCTCAATTTTCTTCTCTGTTCACATAAATTTCTGATGTCTGTAATGGTATCACTAAACCTTTAGTAGTTTTCCCATCACAAACAAGGAATTTTCATGAAAGATTAACAAAGCTGAAACATCTTTTAAATATGTGCTTATTTAAAATCATGACGTAGATTCAAGTTATATTAGGGTAAAATATATATACAAATAAAATGTCCCATGGAAGCTGCCCTTTATCAAGCCAGCAAGCAAAACTGTCTGCAGCTTGCTATGTAAGAAAACGTGAGGTCCAGGCTTGTTGGTGGTCTGGAGAGTGCTTTCATTTCATAGGTGTTTGTGGCTTTCCCCAGGAGCTCTATGATTGTGTCTATTCCCACTGAACTAGGAGATTGACTTTTCTTCTGGGAGTCCTACAGTATAACGAGCTGCTGCTCTTAGTTAATTTTTTTGCATCTAAGCATCAACATAAACATGCAACCACCTTTTTTTATGGGGAAAAACTAGAATTTCTTTGGGTAGAAGAAAATACTCAACATAGGTGAGATTTGGCTAACTTCTTAAGTATCGTTTACATGAATCTTGTTACATTTTAGTTTTGTTTTTTCATAAGTCAATAAATATGGCAATTGAAAAGAGCTACCTGGAATTGCAGTGAGAAAAAAACAACTTTAGGTCATGCTTACAAAGCATATACTGGCTAAAGATGATATAAACATAACTATGTCTCCCATTCAAAACAAATACTAAATTGTGAAAGGTATTAAGCACAGGTATTAATTCTAACAAATTTGATTTTTTTGGAAGCTATTCCAGAAAACAGAGAATGCAACAATGAAAGCAGTTCTTTTTTTATTACTTTTTTGAATCTTACTTTTGGGTCTATATTTTCTATTAAGCATTCCAGGATGTGTTAAAGTGTTTGATATTTTATTAAATTATATGATATTTGAATTGTTGTATTCTACTACTTAGAACAGAATGGTATTTTCTACCAAACTTTTATAGCCTTTATTCTGACTGTTAGGCAAGTTATATTTAAACAGTATTAAAGGAACTTTTCTTTAAACCCGTCCCAGTAGTATGTTTAAAAGGTGGTGTTAATGATTACGACACTCTTAAAAAAGTTTCTGTGAAACTGAATACAGTTCACAGCAAGCATCTAGTGACAATCAGTCCAAAGTGTGTCTGTATTCTGTTATGCTTCTGAAATACTGAGAATACTTGGAGGGCTTGAAGTGCCAGTGTGACAGCACAAACGGATTTCTCTTTGAATAAGCAATGGTTTCTGTGCAGAAATTGTCTAAGGTCTGTTTAACACTTCCCTATCTATCACCTCCCTGCCAAGAGAAGTACAGGGGCCAACCTGGGAACCATCTTCTTTTTTACGTAGTTTCTTTGTGTCTTCTCTTAGCTTGCTTACATTCCTGTACAACTAGTGGACACAATTTGACTCCTAATGTTTGCAAAGCTTTTTAAACCTCAATGCTAAGAAGTTATATCCTTTAAAGCTTGAATTAGATTTTATCTTCCTATGTTTTACATTTATTAGTGACTTTTAAACAAGTATATAGTAATTAGCTAAATCTAATTATAATCTAAGCAACAGCAGTTTGCTGATTTCTTTGGTAAATATCCCTTTTATAGTGTCATCATAAATGAGCGTAAAACCTGATGCTGATATATTAGGGAATCTATTTTAATTCTTATCTCTATCTATTATACAACAAAGTTTTGAGGAATCCTTGGTCAAAATAAGACCATACTCCCCAGTGCTACTTACTTAAGATGTAAGTAAAATTTACATCTTATAAGATGGGAAAGAACAGAACATTTGTCCTGCTTACAGTTTAGTTAAGCAGAAAAGTGTTGGTAGAGAGGAGAAACAGGCATGTAAATGTGTAGTAACACATATAATCTTTTTTTGTTTGGCTGGTTTACATTCCTGTATATATAAATATTGTCATTCTAGGAAAGCACTGTGGTCTGGAGAATATGTGAAGAACATGATTTAAAATAGGAAAAGCCTGTATTTTTGCCTGACCCATCTTACTGATGTGTTAAAGGATCTTTTTGATTTGCAATTTGATTTTGTCTTGTGTTTGTGTGTCATCTTCTAAACATAAACACCAACTGTAGGGCAGATAAGTACTATTCTATTTTGTTTTTCTCAGCTTCTGTTGATTCATGTAATGCTTTTCATAAAAATATTGTTTCCTAAAAATGGTAGCATAATCAATATTTGTTATGGTTAAGGTGGTTTTTCAAAGTGTTAGTCATTCTCCCAGATGACTTTTTCCTCCAGTGTCCAACTCACTTCTGGAAAGCCCATTTTATGAACAATGATTTTTTCATTCTTCTATTAAAAAAAATAAGTTGTGTGAGGAATTATAAAAAAACAAGGTATCATTTATAGTTTGAGAATTACATTGGCTGCTGTTTGACAACCTTTTTGTTAGGTTGTTCATTGCTTAAGAGAGCACTAGATGCGTGGCTGAAAATCCAGAATCACTTCACTGAAGTCAGTGGCATTATTTGAGTTTGTGTTCTTGTAACTAAGATTAGATTTTGGTCACTTACAGTTTCCTGTATTTTTCACAGTGTGAAATATGCAGTTGTCATTTTAGTAATTGTGCATATGTTCAACAGGAATTTTACCAGTGCCAGGTCATGTAAGCAGTCTGTTCACTGTATTATTTCTTGCTGCAGTGTGTTTAACTGCTGACTCCATCGATGAGCATTTCATATGTTTGTTCATGTCTTTTTTTGAATGATGCATCAATGTTGACACTTATACTGAAGCTTGTAGAGCAATTAATGTTGCTGCTGTTAAAGAAAATATATTTGCATCTCTTTAATGAAGACATCTGGGGGAAATGCTGATCCTTCTGTTTAAAAATCTTTCTTTGAATGTTCAACTTTGAAGACTTTTAGACAACATCCCTGTATGTGCAGATGGAAATTATACCAAAAAAGACTAAAGCATGCCAAAATCTTATTTCATCTTAGGAGTGACCACTCATTCAGAATTAGATAATACATATATATTTGACTTTGTCTCTTTAATTGGACACTAATGCACACAGAACCATCCTTTCTTATGGAAAAATCACAAAGGGAAAAAATGCATTTAGCTTCCTAAATATTTATTCCTTTGTAGAAAGAATATTACTCTTACAGTGGAAACTAGGATATTGTTCAAGAAGTCTAAGATGCTCAAATGTTCTGTAGATATAGCAGGCAGCCATCTGACAAATGTGGTAGCTTGGCAAAGTTTCTGCCCCAGTGGTATTCCCTTGGCTGCCTTTCCACAGTGGCATCATGTATTCCTGAAATCTCGGCTTTCTCTGGGGTTTATCTACCTATTCACACTTTATGAAATGCAAAAGGTATGAACTTCTTCATGCACAAGTACTTGAAAAGTTGTCATTGTCAACAAAGTGGACCAATGGTTTTCCACCACCCAAAGGTGGCGGTAAGGAGTATCACTAGGGTCTTGAGAATGGGTGAGCGTGTACCAAAGCTGCTGTTTCTTCTTCCTAATTCCTCCCTGTGCCGTTCTGCACCAGTGGCTTGTGTAACATAGTGGAGCTCTATATGATTTTGTAAACTAAAAGACATGGTTTTCAGCAAGCTGACTTGCTGAAATTATCAAAATTGTTGGATGATCTATAATTATAATTTTCTATCTTCATCAGGTGAATTGCAATTTTTTTTCTTTTAGAGGATGCAGATGCTTTGCAAATGACTTCTGAAAAGGAATTGTACAAATGAATCAAGTTAATATCTTAGAAGTCTTATGTGCATGTTATGCTGATGTGCTGGTAAATTTACATTGTTAACAGTATAGGAAGAAACACAAAAAGCCAAGATGTCCCAGAATACAGTTCAACAATCAGTTATATTTCTTTCTTTTTTAAAGTGGTAAAGATAATAACCTGAACAAAAGAGAATGAGAGTTATGCTTGTTCCTCCTGTTCCGATTTTATGTTGATTGTCCTTGCTCTGTTGTGTTAGAAATAGCTAAGGGGAAAACAAGTAAGATTTCTAACAGATTTCTGAGATTTGTAACACCAACATTCTTCTCTGACAAATTATTTCCTTACATTTGGGAAAGAATGGAAGAAGGGCAGTTTGGAAGTACTGTAGCCTTGAGGGTCAAGATCATCAGCAGCTGACTGATTTTTTTTGTTAATTCTGTATTTCTCCTGTGGGATTTACAAGACAGGAAAGGATTTGGTTTTGAATTTAATAATTTAATATTTTTGCTTCATACACACATTCATTTACACCAGAAATTTGATAATGCATGTTCTTCGGATCAGAGAATAATCTGCAATTGTGTTATGAAATTTGCTACTCTAAAAATTTTGGTGAATTGTTGCAAAACAAAGGGATATCTTTGAAGCTTGTCTATGACTGATTCATACACATGAGTTATAGTGATATTCATTTTAGTTAAATTAATGAGATAGTCCATCAATGGCTGTTTTCCTAGTGAAATTTGTTTAGTTGTTTTTTTTTATCTTATGCTACTTTAAAGAATAGATGAACATTGCTTGCTAAATCAGATTTGCAACATATTAAGTAAAGAATAACAATAAGATTTGTAATTTATGGAGGCGTGAGTAATTCCTGTTCTCCTGGTCTCAGGCCTGATTAATTTGCTGTACTATAGTCTTTTGATAGTTTCTATTTTTCTTTCTGTTTATTATTTTTCAAATTACAAATTGTTCCAAAGTAGAGTAAATTAAAGTAAGTTGATCCTTTCACTTGGATTTTTATATCCAACCTTCATTTTAAAAGATAAACTTAAGTTTCTGCATATATAACTGAGAATGGATTCTATGACATAAAATTACATTAAAACATGGTATTAAAGAATGCAAAATCACCTTTAAAAGTTGATAACAAATTCAGCATAAATTCTGAGAATTGTACTGGCCCTGTCTTTCATTCAATACAGTGATAATGCAATTTCCAGAGAGGTAGCAGTTGCTCATAAGAAAATGTTTATTTTAAAATATTTTTATCATTAGATTTTTATACTCACTGAAATTATTATTTATCAGTAGAGAGCTCTACAAGGTCTCATTCTGCTCCAGTCAGTGTTGTAAAAATGCATGGTGAGCCTGACAGCTGGGAGCATTGATGCCACAGTGTCTCTATCAGTGGCATCTGGATGTGAGATTGGCCTCCTTCCTAGGCTGTTGGCTAGCTGCACTGGTGCCTATTCAGATGTATCTGTACTAAAGCATAACAGATTTACATACATTTTGCATAAAGCTTTCAAGCTATTACTTCTATGTTTCAGGTTGCAGACTGCTACACTGAAGATGACTCAGAAAACAAAAGTATACCTATCAATCTGTTTTTCATAAAATATATTTTAATCTCTGTGCATTAATGAGTAGCACAGATGAGTCGCTCGGGACTTTTATATTTGTGGTGTAGGTGTAAATGAAAATGGAGAATAGAGTGACACATCGGTAAAAAAAAATCAGAGAAAATGTTTTTGTGTAGACTGGAGGTTATTATCACCTTCTTTTCACTATTAACAAATATTAGACATCCTTAAACTGTTACTGAAGTGGTGGGGCTTGTAGAGCTCATATTTACAGTGTTTCCTCTTTAAGTCCCTCCACTGTGTTAATTTCAGGTGTAAAAGAATGACTAGGAAGCTCATGGAAAGTTGTTTCATGCTGCAAGGTTATCAGGTGACCTAAATGCCACCCACTTATGAAGCTTTTTCCCACAGTTGTCTGCATGTGAAAGAAGAGCTCATGCAGCAGTTTATGCTTAAAAGCAGATTTGTAATCAATTAGGACCAATAAATGAAATCTTTCTTTTCTGCTGCTGTTAGAAAACACTGAAATGGAAAAAAATATCCAATTAGTTGACACAGATGTATGGCCATGAGTCTGGTAGGAGAATCAACTGGTCAATTCCATGTGTTCAGAGTTTTCCAGTAAAGGTTCAAATGACTGGAATTTTTTATGCTGTAGGCAAGAATATATATTGTCATTTCTCTCCAGGAACTGATACAAGCAGTAATTTCTTTGCCTTTTTTTCCTTCTCATGTTTTCTGATGTGCTACAGCAGATAGGTCAATCTCTGCATAAACAACATATTTAATTACATTCATGTAATTACTTCTGGAGATATCAAAAATTGTTCCAAAGAAAATATTGAGCTTTATTTTTCTAACAGACCAATCTTAATGTATAATGTATCTGAGCTCTCATACAAACAGAGTGAAGTACTGGGTATACCTAATCAACTGTTAGATTTTTTTTCATGTGCCTATGTTAAAATCTGGTCATGACTTCTGATGTTTCTTTTTTTTTTTTTTGGCCCAGTTAAGGACTTCTTAGAAGACAAGACACTATTTCATGCTTAAATTTTGAGAATGACATTGGATTGGTTGCAAAAGCTGTGTTTACTTGGCTTTTCTGAGTCCATGTTTGTGTCTTTTCACTTGCAATGCATAGACTATCTTTTTGCATAAGAATATGTATTTTACCTAATCAACATATCTCTAACCATGCATGAGGATGAAAAATGTGGTTTATGCTATCCAAAGAGTATCCTGATATAGCTCTAGTCGTAGCTCAGAATTTGATAGATTCTAGTGTGCTGAGCATAGAGCAATCCCATAAGTGGATAACTTTCATGCCCTATTATTATATATTATAGGAATTTTGTAAGTCTAAATTACTGAGATCCAAATTGTCCTTCAGAAGAAATCCATACATCTTTGATGGTGGAACAAAAGAAACACTGATTTACCATAGCAATCAGATATATATCATAGCACTGACATAAGAAACAAGACTGGATTGACTCTCAGAATTACAGGCTTTAAAAATGTATTTGTAAAAGTATATATGTGTATTTATACAATATTTATGTTTTTATCTATGTAGGCTTATGTATGTGTATATTTAAGTTCCTTGAAAGAATATTTGGCAGTGTTGTTATGAGCTGGACATAGAACAAAGTATTTGCGACTACTCTCAATTTCTCTGCAGTTTCAAATTCTGCAAGGTCATCTTGTCAAAACAGTTTTGAACTCTGAAATAAATGAACAGAAGAGAAACAAACATACTGGATTAAAACACTCTCCCAGTGTTGTCAGATAATTACCAAAAAGAAAGTGCCTACACTGGAAATATCAATAACTGTAATGTGTGAGATTTGTTAAAACACGCAAACTTGCTCTCCACTGATTGTCACTAATATTTATTCGTCCAGTGACTGTTAATCACACCAAGTTTACAGTCCCATATAGCACCTGTCACAGGTGTTGATCATTAATCAGCTATTACAGCAGTTTATTCTGCTGCTGACAACTTGCAATTTTCTACTGATTCAGCTAGTTTGTCAGGTGGGAATTATGGCATAGCGCATGTGACAAAACACATCACACATTTCTCTCTCTCTCTCCTCTCTCTCTCCCCCCTTCTTTTTTTTTTCCCTTCCTTTTTTTTTTTTTTTAAATTTTCAGGCTTCTCTCTCTTCCTCTCTCCCCCTTTTTAGACAAACAATATCTGGGAACTCAGAAGTAATAAGGCGGAATGTATAATTAATTACCCAGCTTGCTCTAATTAGGGATGAATAAGTTGTGTCCCTCTCATCATCACAAATGTGGTGATGGGTAATACCAGTTTATGCTGTATTAACTGCAAATATGCAATCCTTCTGAGAGCACTTTTGTTGATGAATTTGATGAATGTGACAATAATTAGCAGAGACAGATGAGAGCTAAATTACTACTGACAATGTAATGCTATCCCGCTTGAGGGTCTGAGAACGTGGCAGGCTAACATGGCAGAGACCGGGGCCTCATTTCTAATTAATAGTCGCTTTTTTTTTTTCCTCCTCTTTTTTTTTTTTTTTTGCCAGTGGGGGAAAAAAAAAAAAAAAGAGGAACGGTAATTGTTTTCGTCAAAGGCTGCAGGGAGTTATCAGGGTAATAAAGTTAATTAGCAGAACAAACATCCTTTCACTGCCTTACCAGATTGACGAAAAGAGGGTAATTCAAACTGCAGAGAGATATGACTAGATGAGATGATAAGGAGAAAAATTTTACACAGGAGGCTAACAGAGAATCAATTTTTTTTCTTCATTTCTTTTGGCTTAGTCCATGGAAAGGAATTATGCATTCTCTTCTTTCAGTTCATAAAGTTGCTTATGTATAAAACTTTATTGTTATGATTTCTGCAATGGATGGGAAATGAAGTTAAGAAAGATCATATTACATTGTTCAATTTTTTTCAGGGCCTTCCAAACAGCAATTGTTTTGTTACAGTATGTGCAATTTCCTTTTTATTAAAGTGACTTTTCCTAATATCCACGGCACTGTACTGGTTGTATAATGTTCTTCAAAAAGAAACCTGTTTTTACTTCGTCTTCAGGTCTTCAATGGACTCATTGAGTGTGGCCATTGTACTAGGTTCTGAAGTAGCTAGCTCAGAGTTTGAATTAGTTGATAGATTTCTTTGAGCAGCATTTCTTTTACTATCCTCTAGAGTAAGTATGAAAAGAAAGTCCTTGTTCCTGCCAGCATTAATGCATGTGACTAGCTTTATGCATGAGTAGTCCTATTACTTTCACCTCCATTGAGTTACTTGTGCGAATAGGCAGGGCCAAGGTCCGAAAGAGACTCTTTCAGAAGTAGTAACGTTGAGGTTTTTAGGTTGCTTTGGATGGCAGTTCTTATCCTCAGGTATTTTCAGTGATGTTGCCATTTCTCTTGCAAGGTTTGGGCCTACCTCCATGATATGGCTGACGTCATACTGTACCATGTTAGCACGAGCTGTTTGTACATATGAACTTCCAGTAGGTTTTGTAAACCAGAGGGATCTATGGAACAAAAAAAATGTGTTCACCTGATAAAGTATTGGGAAAATTAGCTATTGAGCTGTCCTCTTAAACCATTGTGAAGTAACTTCTGATAGAGCTGGTTAGTATCCTTCTGGCATGTATGGCGTACTACAGTATGGAGGGTCTAGGTAAAGACTCTGTACGCCACAGGTCCTCCAAAGAAGGGAGATTCAATTGTTTTAGACTGCACATTGAAACAGCATCCCAAGCCTGAGGGTGATCCACCTCTGTTATTTTGGAACATGTGGTAGCAACAGTACACCCAATGCAATGAGAATGCTTTATATTTCTACTGCCAAAGAGCTTCTTCCTTCAACACAAGCAGAAATGACTCAGAAAACTAGAAAAACTCTTGGTGAAATTTAGTTATTTGTTTAGAGTTTTCCTGTGTGACTGCACCCAAATTCCATAGGTTGTTCTTCTGAACCCCATGTAAGACTACTGAATATCAGTAAAGCAGGACTTTCAGCCTTTGTCTCTCTAGATCTCTGTCCCCTTTGATAGATAATAATATGCCCTGCCTTTATTACCTATCTTTGGCCTACTGAATATACATGCACAAAGATTGTGAGGCTTTCAGTAATAGAAACATGTCATATGTCCAAGAACAACTACAGACTGGGCAGAGAATGTATTGAGAGCAGCGCTGAGGAGAACTCAGGGCTGTTGGTTGATGAGAAGCTCAATATGACCCAGCAGTGTGTGCTCACAGGCCAGAATGCCAACCGTATGCTGGGCTGCATCAAAAGAATTATGACCAGCAGGTTGAGGGAGGTGATTCTTCCCCTCTACTCTGCTTTTGTGAGATCCCACCTGGAGTACTGTGTCCACCTCTGTGGTCCCTAACACAAGAGGGGTATGGACCTGCTTGTGTTAGGCCAGAGGAGGCCACAAAGATGATCAGAGGGCTGGAGCACCTCTCCTTTGAAGACAGGCTGAAAAAGCTGGGGTTCTTCAGCCTGGAGAAGAGAAGGTTCAGCGGAGACCTTAGGGCAGACCTCCAGAACTTAAAAAGGACCTACAAGAAATCTGGAGAGGGATTATTTAGAAGGGCATGTAGGGATAGGACAAGGGAGAATGGCTTTAAAGTGAAAGAGGGTAGATTTAGATAAGACATTAGGAAGAAATTCTTTACTGTGAGGGTGGTGAGACACTGGCATATGTTGCCCAGAGATGTTGGAAGTGCCCCATCCATGGAAGTGCTCAGGACCAGGATGGATGGGGCTTTGAGCAACCTGATGTAGTGGAAGGTGTCGCTGCCCATGGCAGTGGGTTAGAACTAGATGATTGTTATGGTTCCTTCCAACCCAAACCATTCTATGATAACTACTTACAGCAGACAAGTTCATAATTAGACAAAAGCTTCCCACAGACTTTTCTCATAACTGAAGAAGACTCAACTTCTGGAATCAGTTAGTGTCTCTTCTGTCCCTCATGCTGACCTGAGTTAACCCTTTCTTAACTATTTCAGTCAGTGAGTTCTTTCCCTTCTTCTTCTCTGTGCTTACCTATCTTCTATTTTAACTTCCTTCTTCTTTTTCTTTATTATGGCAGTTATTACATGGCAACTTGCACTATGCCAATAATGCTGGCAAATGCAATTGTCATTGGAACAGCAAATCAGTTTTGTAAACTTGTAGAGATAAAATATAGAACAGGGATCAGATAATGGTTTGGGGTTTTTTAATGGTGCATTAAGCATGTGTTGACTACTGCAAAAGGCTGCATAGGTGCAGATCTGGAAAATGGGGACTAGCAGAGTGGGTGAGGCAGTTAGCTGCTCTGGATCAGATGCATTTTCACAGTCCTTCATTAATAGTCTATGTAGACTCCTTATCAGGAAGTAAAAGCAGCAAACTATGAGCAAAGTATAACCAAGCTATTAAGAAAGAACTGTGCACTATCTCCTTTAATAAATCTTCACTGTAAATATAATTAATTTATTAATATGAAGTAATTCAGAGCTGTGTATACCATATGTTTGCTTTCTGTTTTCAAACTCTAAATAATCAGTGGAGAAAAACATGAAATTCCAATAGCCATGGTATTCTACAATCCCACAATTTAAGGCTGACTTTAACATTATCTAAGTAATTTAAAATCTCTTTGCAGAAGACTTTCTGCTTCTGGCAGAGAACTCAGTTACTGCAGGATCAATGCTAAAAGTGTTACTGAGTGTGGTACCAGAATACTGTACAGATTGCGTTGACTTTTAGCTTCTTACTCAGTGGAGCTTCCTAGACGTATCAGCACTAGACCTCAAATCTCCCCTATCTGTGCAAACCCACTTTTAAGGTCATTCAGTTGTAATGTCTATCTTTGAAACTCTTCACAGCATTGCCCTACACCACACAAGTTTTCTGTCCATGTGCTGAGTATTGCATGATATTGCACCCTAATGCCTTGCCCAGTCATATCTAGTTGCTTCCCCTATCCATTATCCCCTTTGCCCATTTATTAGCTTCTGATATGCAGAGTGCAGCTTCTTCTCTCCCAGTCTCTACACATTATTTTTTTTCCTGATATTATGTGAAAAGTCCCTTCCTCCCATGCAGTCACACTTCTTCCGTTGAAGATTAGAGAAAACAGAACAGGTTTAATATAACATGATTATCAAAATAGCCACCATCTCAGCTACTCTTAGTGGATATTGTCTCTCTCTTTTCAGTACTTCCATGTCATTCCATTATAATGACCTGGAGAAAGGGACCATGTGCTTTTCTTTTTGAAAAGTGCCCAGAGTGCCACTGTATGTGTTAGTAGGTCAGCAATAACAGAATATTTTAGCTCAGCAAGGCTAATATTTTCTTGCAGAATTTTTCATTTAAGGAGTGTGAAACTGCCCTGTTACCTCATTCTTGGTTTTCCTCTCCAGATACTACGCTTGACACTAACTCTGATTTTCTACCTGAAAAGGGACAGAAGAAACCATCCTATCTAAATCAGCTTTCTAAATCAGCTTGATATTATGGGGTTCATTGGTTAGCATTTATACGCCTTATATCTGAACCTTTTTCACCTGGCTTATGAATGGAGTTTCTCACCATGCTTATTGAGCCAGGGTGCTTTAATAGCCATGGAAGAACTTAGTTTATGCTTTTAAAATCAGGTGTATGTTTCAAATGTAAGGAAGTTTGAAGTCACTCTAACAGTTTGTGGTTTCTCAGAAGTCTTTAATGGAAAAACTGGTTTAGAAACTGAACTTACTTAAATCATTAATCTTACCTTTATTAGTACTTTTGGAGGTATATTTATCACTGCTGAAATTGTGTTCTATAGATTTTTAACTGTTTACTGCAGTGAATAGGGTTTGTCCACAGTGTATGGAAGTTTGCTGCTAATCTCAACTCAGATAAACATAAGAATATAGGCAAACAAACACAAGCAGCTCAAATTTAAAACATTCTTAATGATAAAACTATTTAAATGTTATTTTTGCAACTGAGGTTCTGTAATGCTATTTAATTAAATTACAGCACTGCCTGAAATCATTAAATCTGCATGCAAACAAATACTTGTACACAAGGTGGTGATATTAGCAACCAGCTTCTTTTTATTAACAGCCCACAATAAATAACAATATATTGTTTTGGCTCTGAGGTATCTTAAGCTAACTTTGGGTACTTGTATGAGGACAGATCTGTAATATCAGCAAGAGAAATTAACTGATCTCAAGGTATCAATGAAAAATAACTGTGGAACTTGAAAAAGTCTTTATACCTTTCAGGGCTTCTCATTTTCTTATGACATAATTGCACCATGAGAATCATACAAAACTTCAAATATAATGATGGTAAAAGCAACATGTATCAGAAAAGATAGATAATGCAACCTTTTATTAAAGATATCATTCATATTTTAAATATTTCTCATTCTACAACTAACTGGTTTAAAAATAGCAGCAGTTAAGACTGGCTGGGAAGAGAGGAAAGTCTTTCTTTTTAAACTGACATAGAACAAGGATGGGGCTAAAACCAAGGAAAGGGGTAATAAATAATGACAACAGATGTTTGTAAACCTTTTGCTCCTGTGTTCACTGTTTCCATGTGTTTTCTTGTCTTGATGTGCTGTCAGCCTCCTCTCACCTGGGACTAGTGATATCTTATCAAAGCCTAAGCAGTTCCTCTTCACAACAGGCAGATAATAGTGCCTTTCAATTTATCATACTCGAAGTCTAAAAGAACCATGGGAACGATTGGTCAGGTGACAGTTTGATGGACAGTTTGACAGCCCTTAAAGCATCATGGGAAATGGTTGTCACCTGATTTTTCAGAGCAACTGGGGAGATAACCTTCAGCATGACAGGAAAAACAAAAATCTGAATATTTGTGTAGGGTTTGCTAACAGCCGTAATGCTCACTTAAGTGATAATGGGGATGAATTTAGATTACTTGAAATGGAGTTATCTGAGCTGGGATCTCTTTAGCTTGTAAATGCTTTTGACATCTTTAGCTGTTTTTCAACACTTTTACTGAATGTATAATTCTTCAAACAGAGATAATGTAAGGAGTGCAGATAGATTATTGGGGTTTTATTTTGCCAAACTCTCTGCATAACATAGAATAAACCCAGA
Organism: Melopsittacus undulatus; assembly: GCF_012275295.1. Classification (NCBI taxonomy): domain Eukaryota; kingdom Metazoa; phylum Chordata; class Aves; order Psittaciformes; family Psittaculidae; genus Melopsittacus; species Melopsittacus undulatus. The sequence continues at coordinate 44,969,940 of NC_047532.1, forward strand.
AAAATAAAACTCCTAAAATCTTTTGCTTCTTGCTTTGCGCATTATTGTTTTGACTACCAAAAAATCAGTCCTTATTCAGCATGAAATGAGTCTCTCTCCCTGGCACCATTTTAGTGTAAACCAGACAGATGTTTGCACCAGAAGTCACCCTCAAAATGGCCACTGCTGCGGACTCCTGCTGAGATTAACAAACAGGTCAATTAACCTGAGAAAGACAATGTTCTACTCTTAGGTCAAGCCTGAGGCTTCTGAAAAGATTGCTGTCACCTTGGTTTTACTTCTGTGGTTAAATGCAAGATGCAGTTTTTTAGATAATGTAGTTCTAGTACTTCTCAGAAACACTGAAAATAAAAAATCTTGATAAATAAGATCACAACTGTAAGTTTTCCAAGAGAAACTGTCAGAAATTGTTAAGCTTTTTTTTTTCCTCTAAAACCTAATATATGTTGTATCTGTGATACATTAAATCAATGAAGAAGTCTCACTGTTGTCCTGTAAGAGGAACAGAGGAGGTTGATGCCATGGGTGGACTCCACTGTGAAAAAGCCTATAATGCAACTCAACTGATCAATGCAATCAGGAAGAGATATTTTGGAAACCATTCCTATACTCATTTTAAAACTGCACAGCTTGTTTGAGCATGTTACGGAAGTTTCTCAGCTTTTTTTTTTTTTATTGCACATTGACTGTTCTGATCTGATATCTGTCTGATTCTTCCCACATCAATCTAAACAAGCTACCATTACATTCTTTCACTCTTCTGTGTATATTAATGATTCCCACACCACCTTCAATCATATTTTCAGTCTTCCACTTACCTTCTGTCAATAAGTTTTTGTTTTCAAGGTCCTGAACAGCTGAGCTCTTCTTGCAGACATTTCCTAGTTTTGTTTTCTGTTCTCTCATCTCCATTTTCTCTCTTGCCAGAAAAATGACAAATAGAGCTCCTTCTGACTGCAGAGCCTTGTTCTGTGCAACTTTCAGCTAGTATCCTGTCATCTTTCCACTTCAGAGTCCCTCTTTTAAAACATGCTTGATTTTTTTTTCTAGTGAAGTTTGTAAACCGCATATTTCTTCCACAAGAAGTTGTAATAGCAATACTGTTATTCACCCTCTCACATGCTGAAGGAGAGGCTGTATAGACATATATTTATGATCACTGACTGACACAGAATAACACAAAACTAAAGTAAATAAGAGGGATATTTTTCAGCATTAAATATGTATGCGCTCCTCCTTGTCTTTCCAGAAACAAATTTTAATGTATTGTCAAAAGTTTTAACAAGCTGCAGACACTGTTGGAGTTCTGTCATTAGAAATTTCAAAATTCCATTCAAAGCATATTTAGTATTTACAATGCTATGTAGAATCATTCTTAAGTTATAAATAAAAACAATGTTGTCCAGATAGTTTAGCATATTCCCTATTATAACTATACACTATGACTTTTCAGTAAAATTTATTTTGCATAATCTAAAACCAGATTTTTATTGGGACTAACATAATAGTTTAGGATGTGATTGTGTGCAAGCATACACAATATGTCTACACACACCACATTCTACACTGACTGAATATCACTATAGCAAGCTACAAGATAATTGAATGCTGGTTGTGCCCGTGGATGTCCACAGTACTCAACTATACACTGGCTTTGGGCAGGCCATGGCAGATGGTGTGTTTGGATGTGGGTTTTTCCAGATGAAGGTAGAGAAATCTCTCTTTAGGCTTTCACAGCTTGCCATGTAAATACTATTGTTCCAGTCAGCTCTGATTTATATCCAAGACTATGGTAAGATAAAAAAGGGCCCTTACCCTTCTGTCACAAACTCCTCTTTGTTAAAGTTTCTTTTGTCAAATAGCTCATACTCTGATTCATCTTTTTTCAGTACTGTGTTTCGTTTCTGATCTCAGTGCTGTTTTACTCAAAATATACTTTAATTGCAAAGCTAGTATTTCCTGAGTAAAAATTGCAGATTTATCATTTGTTTTAGATTTAGTATTTAAAATAGATTTAATATAATTTTTGTATATTGGTACTGAAAGAATCATCTAAATTGGGATTTTCTATGTTGTTTTTTTATAATAATAGTAAAATCTCTTACTGTAAATGAGTTTAACAAAATATCTCTGAGTGTATCCACAGCTTCTACAGAATGCAAGTTGCAACTGAAGGTTTTTCCCTCTGCATTTTTGCAAACAAACAATGTGGTTGTCAGAGAACCTAATCAGTATTTGAGCTGACAAACAACCAAACAAAAAAGGTATTTAGCAGGGCCTCTGATTTCCCTAATGACAGAATATAACCATCAAGGAAACTCAGTAGCAGCTGCTCCATTGTGTTCAAGACTTGAAGATGTCTTCCTTTTGAAAAAGTTTGGAGGGTATTCTTTACTTTCACCAGAGAATATGTAAACAGGCATTTTTTTTTTTTTTGGTGTTGGAAGAGAGAAATTAGCTGATTAGCCAACTTAATACTGCTTTCTGTGACTGTATGTGTTGAGTTCTTCAGTTTGAAAACTACATCTTGTGTGTCAATTGTGATCAGATAATTGCTGATAAGAAATACGACTTGCTTACTGAGCTCTCACATAACATCCATCTAGAATTCCAGCATGCACCTCACAGGAAAGAGGAGAAACCTCACCTTTTTATGTATGTCAGTTACTTTCTCGTACTTTTAGCTCACATCCCCTTTGAATAGTAATTATTTTATTGTTTCTGCTTTTATAATTTAGGTCCATAATATCCATTGCCATAATGTGATGAGGCTTCCAGGTAGTGCTAATGAAATACATATAATATTTGAATGGGTGAGCGAATGTTTAGAACGGGTTTTCCCTTGAGGTGGAAGATTGATCTTGTGTTAAACAAGATAGATATTGATAGGAACACCAGTATTGAGCTCAGCAAAATCAATGTTTTCTCGTAACTGATTACAGAATTCAGAGTGGCAGATAAAGGAATCGAGTAATAAAAATGTGAAGACTTGAATCATCTGGGTAAAGAAAAAGAGTAGTGAGAAGTGTGTTGTGAAGTCAGAGGGAATGACTTGAACAAGAAGAAGGAATGAAGGATAAGCCAAGAGTAGTCAATAAAGACAGGGGAAACAAGTGGTCAAGGAGAATAGAACAGCAGATTAGAATGGCTTCAGCAAAGAACAGCAGTTTTGAAAGTAATAAGAACAAAATTTCCCAGGCAAAATTTGGAAGTTTGGCTTGTCTGTTATAACCTCCAACCTGGGATTTTAGCCAGTGTTACATTGACTTCATGAATTCCATGTATTATAGAGACATAGAGGTTACAGAGGTCCATCTATGCCTCTCTCAAATTGGCAGCAATACCTAATATCCAAAAGAAATAAAGTCTTCAGAGAAGTCTGGGAGGATGATGACTACAATAGCAACAGGATTTTACCCAGAAAATTAAACACTAAAAGGGATTTCTATGTTACATCATTGTGTCATAAGAAACTATTTTCAGATTGTGAAATCTGTAACATGATGGCAGAATTAGATATGCTTATAGTCAACTGTTGATGGTGTCTTGCTGTGTTCTGAACTTCCTTTGTAATCAGAAGGTGGATATCTGCAATATTGGTTGCATGTATGAATATTTGAAGGAGAAACGGGATAATTGTTTACTAAATTAAGTACTTGACCACTTAGTCTTAAGTGCTGGCAATTCCTTATAACACTTTCACCAGTCAAGAAGAGGTTCATGCATCTTGGATGTGTATTATTTAGAATATTTGGCATTTTGTGAGTGTACTGAGCTTTAGAAAGAATAGAAGCAGCATTTGTTTGCTGGCATAGGAGGCATCCTCGAAAGAGGAGCTTAGTGAGTGTACGTATCTGCCTGCTCTTTTTTTAAGTACTTCACTGCTGCTTTTCAGTGTTTGATGTTTTGCTGGTGACCTGCAGGCATTCAGCTCTACAATGAAGAACAGTCTTCCACAAACAGCTCAAAGGACTTGAACTTGTACTTTCAGTAAGAGTTGAGCTATGAAACAATAAGGTATGAGCATGTCAAAGTAGATTATTTTCTCGGTGTTTGTTTCCTGTTGTTGCTGTTGGTGCTCCTGTTTCTTTCTCACCATCTAGCATATACTATAGGAAAATGTCTATATACATATATATTTTACATAACTAGAAGTCCCCTAGATTCTTCTAAAAATTTCTTTATAATTCATTATATGAGTCATCAGGATTGGACTGTGAGTTCAAAGATCTGCTTGAGTGACAGAAAATTGAGAGTGGTCTTAATGAGGTGATCATTTCCCTAAAACATTGTCAGGTCTTGTTTGTTTACATCTGGTTGGGAAGTTAGGTTCAAAACTTCAATGAATCTACAGGTTCACTTGTATATGCTTTTTCACATTAGAGCAAAATGACTGAAGAAGCATCTGAGGAGTTTTTACAGCTTTTGCTTTATCGACATCCCCATCAGCAAGAAAGCATTAGTGAGTTCATTCATGACTCACTATTGCACCCTAAAGGGGACACAAAGTCTATATTAACTTATTGCTATAATGCTGAATTTAAATTGAGTTGTCTTAAGACACCTTTTTTTGGATTTGATTTTTGAAAATAGGATTAATTCACAGCCATCTGTTATCTTGCCTTATTTCATGATAGGCCCAGCAGATTTGGGAAATGAAATGAACAGGCACAGGGGTCACTGTCATTATCTGGATTATTTTATATGATGCAAATTAAGTCAGGTAGATCACTGCAGCTAATACCGCATATAGTTTCTTTAGTGAAGGCTCTCACTTTGATTAGGTTTAATTTTACTTCAAAAGGCTCATATTGGTGTCTTCATGGATGTGTCTTGGTGAGTACCAGTCATGCAAAAAGTAGTCAGTAGGTGTGGTAGCTACTTTCTTTTGTCTCTTACTGACTCTTCAGATAGTTATTGCAGATTTGGGGTTTGGTAGGGAAACAGACATATTGATCATGGATGTTTGGAAGAGAAGAAAGCTTCCCAGTTAGCCGAATATTGTTATGCTCTTCAATTGTATAACCTCTTTGCAGCTATAACTGGAATTAGCATATGCAGAAAGGTGATTTAATTCTTGCAGTAGTAGTGGGAATACTAGAAGTACAGCGATGTAGGGGTGACAATAAAGTGATGTTGCACACACCAGAATGAATGAATGAATTAATTCAGAAATTGGTATTTGCTATGCACATTTCAACTGTGAATCTGCAAACATTTTTGTGACACAGTTACATTTTATTGTTTGTTCTCCACTTATTTTCATATTTAGGGGTATTTCTCACTTGCTTGGCCTCTAATACTCAGATTTTTCTTCCCAAAAAAATCTTTAACACTATACATAAGATTCTGATTTTTTTGTTTTATTATACTGTCTTTCACCACCTTGGTGATGAAAAAGAATCCAAGAGCCAGGACAAAACACTGCCTGAGCTGACAAATACCCTTCACCAGAGGTGAAAATTAGGGTCTGACATGTTTCTGGCACAAGCAGTAACTTTCAAATTATGTTGCTGTTATTATTTTTCTTATGAGGAGAAGTTGTTACTGTAAGATTGAATAACTTTTCAGACATTTCAATTGAAATTTTAGTGCATGGAAAGGTAGAAATCTTCTCTTCTTAACAGAAATGGGAACTGGAAAAATTAAGTGACTTAATCAGTGCCCTGTAATGAGTCTTTAGCAGTTTTGGACTTGTATTCAGGAATTCTGTTTTCCAGTCTCATCTGCTTAACATATTGGCTGTAACTATAGATGTTCCCTGGCATTGTCCCTGGCTTGCACCTGTTTTTCAAGGATCAGCTCTAGTTGTGGGTGTTTCATTAGTATGTTCACATATTATCAGCTTTCTCTGCAAATGGCCTATGCAAGTTTTATAAAGTTCTCTTTCCTTAACTAAATAGTTTCAGGATAGACCAAATTTATTAATAATATTATTATTTTGCTAATGCACTATGTTGCGTATTTGATAGTAAGCAGTTTCACATCTGTGGCTGAATGATAGAAGCTAAAGCTGATATGGATTTTCTATTTTCCATCACTCCATATCATTTGTAAACTACTTAGTTCTGTAAAAGATCTTCTTTAAAAAAATAAGTGTATCCTGACTAATCCTCTTTGAATAAGTGGAAAGCATTTAATCCCATGATTCTGTAAATCCAGGGGAGCTGTCAAATTGTGTGTTAATTTTTCAGTATTATCCAAATCGGTTTGTATCAGATCTTTCATTGACAACAATTTGTTATTTGGATTAAACACCTCTCATGCTCTATAACCTTTCATTTAAGAGTCATTTGCATCCCTTTTTTTGGCTGCTACTTCAATCATCTGTATTTTAGAAGGTTTTTAGGAATACTTGCTGCTATATATTCCCACTGCGTTTAAAATTGGTTTTGTTTTTTTGTGGTGCTGTTTTGGTTTTTTTTTCTCGCTATTGCTAATATTTCTTCAAGATCTGAAATTCAAACTATTTTTGTTTGTGTCACCGAGAAGCTGAATTCTTTTATCAGTTTTCAATTTAAGAAAATCAAAATAGATGATTCATGAACTTCATTTCAAAATTTTTTAAAGTGGTTCATTAATTGAACAGCAGCTGAGGGGGAAAACTAATCAGCTCATTTCAACTGGAATAGCTCATTATCATTTTGTCTGATGAAATCTTTGGAGGCTGGTTTCATGGGAAATGGGTCCTTCATACAGTTGACCCTCAACCTCCGATGTCAATTGCCTCCCATAAAGTAACTAAAAGTCCTATTAGGATGTGCACTTCCATTTTTTAATTTCTAATGATAGAAGCCCTTCTGTTGTCTCTGACAATGAAGGAAATGTTTGGATTCTTCAGGTTATTGGGAATAGCTTTAATGGTTCAGACTAAGGAATAGTGATTTCTAAAAACAGAGTAAATAAGAGAGATATTGTCCAAGTAACTGAAATGTCTTTCCACTGGTAAATCTCTTAATTTGGGCCATAGGAATGCAAAAGATTGCATCTCAATTTTAGCTTGCATATCTATAGAGTTGGGCAAGATGCTAGTTTGGGAATCAAGGAGTTTTTGGAGATGGTGCATATAATTCAGAGCTGTATATTACCTCTTGAACTTTCCAGTCTTAATACCATTGCTTTAGGACAGACTTTGTCTTTAACTATGTTTCCCAGTAAATATAGACTCATAACTGAAAGTAAATGATGGAGAAATGTTTCCTGGATTCTGTTCCCTGGTGTTGGTTGACCTGAGACAAACTTTTGTTCATTTTGAGACTGTTAAAATAAAACTTTCCAGTATTATGTTAGAGTTATGCCTGTTATTTTTTCAGAAGTGTTTTGAATTGATTACATGAGATGTATGAGAGATGTGTATAACTCTAGTAACTATAATTTTAGTATTAGGTTTGTGATGATTTTGCCAGTGATCAACAGTGCAGTAAAGTAACAAAACTTTTAGTAAGTAATATCTAACTGTTCTTTACGGTTAAAATATCCAAACACGGGGGTTTATATTTCTACTAAATGAAGAAAAAAATTATCATCCAACTGTAGCTTTTAACACTTGAAAATAACATAATTATAAACTGAAAAGCAAAGTCCTTTTTTTTCAGTATCTTGGAGACTAAATACATTTATCAAGTAAGACATAAGCAAGTGGTTGATTGCATGGTTTCTCATGTCTGTCATGTATCTATTAAGTTTTTCTCTTTCAAACTGTGCACACCAGCATAATATAGCCTAGGTCAAGCAGAATCATTAGGTCTGGAAGGGAGTTCTAGAGATTATCTCATCCAACTCTGATGCCAAGGCAGGTCCACCTAGAGCAGGTCACACAGGACCTGTGCGGCAGGTTTTTGAATGTCCCCAGAGAGGGAGATTCCACAACCTCACTGGGCAGCCTGTTCCAGTGCTCTGCCACTATCAGTGTAAAGAAGTTCTTCCTCAGGTTGAGGTTTTAGTTTATAGCCATTGCTCCTCATCCTGTTATTGTGCACCAATGAAAAGAGTCTGAAACCCACCTTTGAGATACTTGTATGCATTAATGGTCCTCTCTTACTCTTCTCTAAACAGGCCCAGCTCCTGCAGTCAATCCTCATAGATAACTAACCAAAATTTAGAAAACCCTGACATACTACTTAGCCTAGTAGCCATTTTTATGAATCAAATTTATTGTACATATGCTGTGAAGTAATTGATGAAAGAAATTCTACAAATTGTGCAATTACAGTATTGAAAATAACAGCACAGAATGTACTGGAAAGTACTGAAAAATAAATGGTTTTCCTGAACTTCTACACTGGCCTATACATTCAATAAGGAAAGTAAAGCTGACTATAAAACTGAATTCTATTTAATATCGTTTAACTTCAGGTAGGATATGAAAATATTTTTCTAGACTTTTTTCACAATAAGTGTTGGATTTCTTCAAAAAGTAAAAACGTATTTAGATTAAAAGCATTTTTTTCTGACTGATTAACTTTCTCCAGGAACATTTATATAAAAGCAATTGCTGTGGGGGGAAATATCTGCATTAACAATCTTACTGTGTATATGTCTTTTCTTATAAAAGTTGGTGGTGCTGCCAGCACAAGGTAAAAAACTTGAAAATGTTTTCTGCATCTCAGAATTATAATTTTATTTAATAAGAATGACATTTTTCACAGCAACATTTCTTTTTATTTGCCATTTAAATTCTGAAGCACTTGAGTTCGGTGGATTATATTTTCTATCTTTCTCTACCACCATGAGGGTAAAAATTTACTTTTCCAAGACAAGTTGCTAACTTAACTTTACCTAAGATCAGAGAAGTGGACAGTATTTGGTGTGCTTCACAAATAAATGCTAAAACTTCGAGGTGTATCAGTAACATGATTAAATCAAAATCTCTGGTGAAGGTTATTGGCCTGGTTTCCATCTGATTTCCCAGTACTTGAGGGGAAAATCAAGGCTCTTCAATCTTCTCTTGGAAGCATCACACAGGACGAATCAGACTGTTTATCCTGTGCAAATGATAAACATGAACTCAGCCTCAAGCCCAAGCAGGACATACTATTTACATTTAAGATACCATCTTCTCTGTAGTAAATGTGGGCTGAAGAATAATTATGGAACACAGTGTTTGGGAACTATTTAAGTCTGCCCCTTTATGTACACGTGATACACTTACCTGATATAATGTGGGGTTTAGCTTCTTCTGCTGCTTAGCCAGACTTACCAGATTTAGCAGGCATTTTCACAGGCATTTTAGTAACCAATGATCTGCTATCATTTTGTAAGTATGTAATCTTATCCTACAAACAAGTAACTTTGAGTTTTATGTATTCACTATAAAAAAAAAAAAAGAAAACATATATTTAACCATGGGAAGATGAACCAAAACTCAGGAATATTACCCAATAAATAATTAAATTTATAGTACATGGCTCTCAAAATAGTCAAGTATACTGGGTTTAGATAATTTGTTGTCTTTGATACACAATTTCATTGTTGCACTGCTTCGCAGCAAAGTACCTTTTCCACCTTCTTCCACAAATTTTAATATGATTCTGCCCTTGTATCAGCTGCTCCAGAGGTATGTTTCATTTACATAAGTAAACAAGAGTTTTTCAGTGACTTTCTTGGCATGATGTCAAGGAGTTTAGTAAACTTAGTTCTCCCCTTATAATTACCTTAATCGTGGATAATTCATGGCTGAGAGCATCATATTAGAATCAGTTTCATATTTGATACAAGTGAGTTTTATAGGCATGACAACCAAATTGTGAAAAGACCATATTTAAAATCTTCAAGAAAGATTTGTATCCCATGCCAGTGTTTGTACAAATAACAGCCATTGGAACTGATTTCTTGTTTGCACACAGGGATGTGGCTAACCTAGTTGAACTTTTTATTGTGGATTCACTGAAATTTAGAAGCTGTATTAAAAATACTACGCTTTTCCCTATTCCTGCATTACTTAAATCAAACTTTTTCAGAATTTAAGATGATATTACTGCAGGAATTCTATGTTTTGTACTGCCTTGGAAGACAAATTCCAAAATTTGTCACTGCCTTGGAAGCCCACAGTGACAAATTGCTAATGGTCACATGAAAGAATAAAGTGGCTTTAAATGTTGATCTTATACACTAAATATATATAAAAATATATATAAATATGGTAGATACTATAAATTTGTTTGAAGACTATTTTTGTTAACTATGTTTTAATGCACCTCTTCTCTCTTAAATGTATGCCAAATTTTCAGTGTAAAGTATCTGTAATGTCTGTTTATTAAGAATGCAACCTCTTTTACTTCAAATGCCGTCATGAAACCACTTCACTGGTGGGCACTCTTCAAATAACAGTGATGTTCATGTAAATACTATTGAAATTAAGAGAAGCATCTGATGAAATTAAGCAAGTGTGCCCAAAATCTGTTTTCATGTGGAATTTCAGAGCACTATAAAAACTAATGGTTTGTATTATTTAATTTCTGCAATATTCTAGTTTGCTTTCACATGGTTGTGTTTTTCAGTAAGCTAGTTTCAGTACTGTGTTTGTTCAGAGCATCAGAGGAATCGTTGTGGCTGATGTTGACAGGTTCAGGTTCATGATACTGGCTCCCATTACCAGGGACTGTCCCTCATCTGTGGCTCTGCAGCAGCCTGGCAGACCCCCAACCATGACCCCTCCTAGTGCTATCACAGTCACCCTATGAATGTGAAACACAATATGGATCCATGGGGTAAAAATGACAGTGACAGATAAAAAGTAGTGACTAGGGCAGTGCAGTGTGATGGTTTCATTAGGTGTTCTACTAGATAAAATTACCTGTAAGGAAGGAAATGGCAGTCTCAGGGAGGACATTCAGGAAAGATCCCTGGGCTGAAATATATCCATATTTTTTTTATTCATTCATTTGCTTTAGTCAGCATCTGTGTAAATGATAAATTATCCTTCTTCTAAGCTAGTATCTATGTGCAGTCTCTGGTTGCTGCCTGGCTGGTGACAGTGTGGGACATGCCACAGGAGCCTCCCCCAGGTCTTACTTGAATTCCATAAAGAAACAGTGTGTTATATAGGATTTTGTGGCTGCAAAAGGCACAACATCCAAATGTAGAATCATAGAATATATAGGGTTGGAAACGACCATAAGATCATCTAGTTCCAAATCCCCTGCCCTGAGCACGGACATCACCACAGACTCCTGTCTGAGCAGTTAACTACGAATTTTAAGGATGCTGATATGCCCAAATGCTCCCCATATTTCAATGTTTCCTTCATGTTGTGTCTACAGTTCTGTGGCCAAATCCATACCATAAAGCCGTCAGATAGGAAAATGCATATTTTGAACTGAACTGGCAATTCCATGAAAATGTTCTATTGACGATAGTTGAGCAAGGTATGCTCTGTATATCAGCTCCCAGTAGCTTCTTTAAGCACTAGGTTAAATTAATGCCACTCTTTCTTGTCAGGTTGCTTTCCCACATTATGTCAGCAACCATGCTTTTTTTAATTAAGAATTTTTAGACCCAGTCCTTGGATTTTGTACAGATTGAATTTTGTCAAAGCAGAGAAGTAACGGAAATTTCTGTATTTGAAATAAAAATTCAGTCGGCATCTTTTTGTTGACAAATTAATGCCATACATTCTCTTCAAGAATCTGAAAGTTAAACACATTGTAAGTAAAGAAAAAAATAAAGTTTAGGATTGTTATTCAGTTGGGGGTGGAGAACAGCAAGATTTTAATTTAAAGAAAAAAAATTATTTTAATGAGGTACTATAGTCATGAAAAATGGATATTTTATGGAGAATAAGCCCTCATGCTCTCAGGTTTATTTAGGAATTAATTTTTTCCAGATATTTATGTGGGGGTTTTTTTATATAGTTCTTTCATTGTGCTATTTTAACTGATATGAAAATCATCTAGGCTTCTATATTGAAATAAAATTCATAATTAATAATCTAAATAAATATTTTGGTTTAAATTCTCAGCATTATAGTTTCCTAGTCCCCTTTAATGAATTAGAGTCCTTTGGGGATGGAGCTTGTCATTAACACACATCATCAGCTGATGCATTTTAATAATCTATAGAGTTAGAAGAGAGAGGAAGTGTAAGCTACTGAAGCTTGCAAAACCAATCCCCTGAAGCTTTCATGTTTTATTTGAGCATATGTTTTGGAAATGGTGGTGTTGACACTGGTGGCACTAATCTCCTCTTTATCTTGTTTTGATTAAAAGGATATTTGAATATTATTTTTGGCAAACTTTTATCTAGCCTCAAAGGAGTTCTTTTGTAGAAGCAACAGAGAAATAGCTATAATAAACACATTGTATGGTACACATACATCATACATTATAGCCACTGCTACTGTACTCCAAGAATGCAAAATACTCCGAAAAAAAAAATCAAATGAGCTTGCATTCAATGCCAAGCATGCAAAAATACAAAATTATGCTCTATTTTATTTTTTTCTTGTTTGTTTTGAGAACGAAACTGTGTGAATTCCTTCAGCTCTGTGAGGGAAAATATATTAGATTATTCAGTAATTCACATAGTAATATATATTTGGTTAGGAGACAAAAGGTTATGGCAGTTTTATGACAGTCTACTATTTTTTATAAAAGCACACATCCCCTTTTCTTTACATCATTTTTGCGGCCTGTCAGATGTCTGGGTTAACATTCCATCAAACCTTACCTTTTTGTACTTTATGTGATATTAACATTTTTAAACTTAATTTTCAAAATATACAACAAAAATATTTTGTATAATTTTGCTTTACAGAATGTGCAGATATATATAACTGTCCAGCAGATAGCACACACTGTGAAGAATCTCTATGTTTTTAGTTACAGCAGGAAAACTTATATGGGCAGAGTTCGTTCATTTGATGCAATATCACAATTAGGGCAGATACTTATCTTCTGCCATCCTTTTGCCATTTTTTCCTTTAAAGCAACAGGGGGAAAGTGCACAGTAGGCCTTCTTTATGCATTTGTGTATGACAAAGCCTCTGATTCCTAAGGTGCTGGATCAAGCCTCAGTTCTCCATTCAACCATGTTAGCATATTCTTCATCCCTGTGGAATGTGTTTATAAATAATATTGAGTGGTTTTTAAAGCTTGCTTTCCACAGACCCCATGCTGCTTATTTTGGTTCTTAAATATGGATTAAAGTGTTTAATTTCAGGTTTTAAATTGCATATACAATTTCAGTTGAGAGCAATGGTATTCACAGTTGCTCAGTAAAATCAGATCACTTTTTTATGCACTTAATTTCAGACAAGCCATTCTAATTATACAGAGCAGTAACACAACCCCACCTAAAGCCTGCAATATGGATTTGTTAATACTGGGTCTTACTGCTCAAGGAAAGAATAGAATCACATGGAGTAATATGATGGAATTATTGGTTGAAATTTATTTTACTTTCCATCCTCTTAACACTGTGTTTGTGTGATTTTTCAATTACTTTATAGTTCAGCAGAAATACTTACTAATTTTTATTTCTTCTTCGAAAGCTAGAAGTGGCACTCTTCTGTTAGTCATCCTTTTTTTTTTTTTCACAGATGGGACCTTCTTTCTGTTATTAAGCTTCTCAAGGCTCAGAGAGGGTGATGTACTTCCACTGGCTGATGCATCTCTGCATTTGACACCTCTTTCCCTTTGAGAAATTCAGAGTTCATGTGACCTTGTCCTTCTCTTTTTTGTTATTTTTCAAACTTTATGTCTTGGGAGTGGCTGCTAGTTACATTCAAGTATTCAGGTCACATATGTTGCTATGCTTCTCTATGTGGTACCAATGTTAATGTTTCTTTTTGCTGAATGTTTCCTCCAACTCAGAACTCCCCTGATTTTGTCCTTGCTGCTCTGTTTCATAGATTACTTCCACAGGAAAAATGTTCAATTGTTCTTGTCCCCTACATTGCTCTCTCTTATTTGATATGTTGCCATAGTTATGCTCCTTCTCAACATGCATGTCCTCAGACTCAAATCTCACATGAGCTTGTTTTGGAGTTTCACTAGCTAGGAAGAAAGCACTCAGGTTTTCTGCTTGTAAACACTTATGTTCTTCCTCTTTTGGTACAGAGGATAGAGAAGTCCTGTTTCTCATTAGAAAGTGCATTGTGAGACTCCAAACAAATGTCCTGCTCTTGGTTGTTGGGGTGGTTCTTTTAATGGGTTACTCTCAAGAACAAAACACCAAAGTGTTATGGTCAGGTCCAGTGTTCCAGTTGTAGGTGTTCAGTGCTTGGTACCTCAGGGTTTCCTTTGTGGGGTGCAGTGTCAACACCTGCATCCTCTTTTCCTGTGTGTTTTTCTGTTTGCTTGTTTGTTTGTTTGTTTGTTTTTAATTACTTGCATACAAAAATGAAGATGTTGTTGTTCTGCAGGGGGTAATTGCAGATTTTTAATTCATGTCCAGAAGGAATTTTGAATGAGTGGCAATTGTAAATGTTTTTGTCTCCTCCTCTAACCCGCATCTCAATATCTTAACTATCAATGCCTTTGAACAATACACTGACCACATATCTTCTCACTGTGTAAGCAATCCATGACTTCATAACTTGTGTAGCAAAGACTATCATTCTTAAGAACCTGTGTTAAGTCATGAGATCCAATAGGGACTACTGTGTTAAATAACAGCAGCACAACCTTCCCTGAAAGTAGTAAACCCAGTAGGTTGCTAAATTTTCAAACAAGCTGCAGCAGTCCTGAAGACATTCCCTCTCTTCTTTGTTGACAGTTGCTGTCAAGTCCTTGCTACCCACTCTCTTTGTTCATACTCCCAAACACGGCAGAGAAGGAGCAGAATAAATACACTTGGTTAGATGGAGATGGTGATACAGAGAAGAAAGTTTAAGGGTAAATTAATTTTCAAGTACTTTAGTATGATTAAAAATTAGTTGCTATTAAAATAAGATCTATAACTACTGTCTGAACTTCATAAGCTTTCTAGAAGATTCTATTGAAAATAGAATGATGAGTGTTAGTAAAGGGGTTTTGTTAGATTGGTAGAATCTTCTATAATGTCTAGAGCAAAATCCTTAGCATTTGCAGAAAAACACCTTGGTTTCGCAAAGCTTCTTTTGGTTTTAGATCCTTTATAGAAAGCTCTTTTGTTGTTTAGTTACCTATTTGACATGAAATAGTTTATTGGCATATTTCTAGAAGCAGTCACTGTACAAGTTTATCTACTCAACAAAGATGCAGTTAAAATATTTAGTATTCCTTCAGCACTTCTCTTCACAAGAAATTGTTGTCTTGGAAATGACTGAATCCTTGAATTGTCTAAACACCAAATTATATTTTGGCCTAAGAAATTTTTTTCCCTCTCTTTTTTCGAATCTAACACGCACATTATGTATTTAGTTTAGATACACAGGGTAGGTGCTTTATAGGACATACATATGTTGTATACAAATCATGAAACCCAATGAAGCATCCTAGAAGAAAACAAAGGTGGTAGTTTTCTGGCTTCTGTTCAAAACTCTTGTTATATTGTAGAGTACTTACTATGAATGCTTGGCAACAAAAAGGCAGAGGTATATTATACAAATTTTTAAAACCCTGTATCCAGAGACAAGAAAATAAAACAAGAGTTAGGTTTATATTCACAGTCCCTGCTGTCTGCTTCACCTCTCCTGGGAAGTAGCTATGATACAATAGGATTTGAAGGTTAATCTTCAAATTTCCTTTCACCTTCAAGTGAGTAACCTATGTCATGGATTGCAAAAAGCTGTCCTCTTGACACCTAGTGATGCAAAAATGGCTTGAAATAAGTCTTTCTGTTAGAAAGACTTGGAAATCAGAGTTAACAAAAAAAAATCGGAGTTAAAACTTTATTCTTTCTTTCAAAATTTTCAAATCATTCAGGTTTAGAAAAAAACTGAACTTAAATGCATGTGTGTAACAGGACATATCAGTTTTGAAAACCTCCAGTTTAAAGTTTTCTTCTGTGAAAATTAGTTATCTCTTTCCTTGCTTGCATCATTCAGCTGTTTTCTTCTTCAGGAGCAAGAATGCTATATTATGTCAAAGCTATTAACATTTAATCTCGTATCTTAAATTGCTCAATAAATATTACAAGTATGTATTTGGAGGGGTTGTCCTATAAATGTTTACCAGAGCTTCTCTTCGGTCTCTGAAAAGATAACTGGTCTAGGAAATATTTCTGAGAGAAATAATCTGTTTGAAATTTCCTTGTGAACAAAGGTGTTTCCTAGAATTAATTATTAATCTGACAAAATGTATTTGAAGATAGTTGTAGCTTATATTTGTTACAGTTCTTCCCAGCACAATTTACAATTATGGTTAATTGTTTAAAATGCAATTTTAAATCAACTAAAGATGACCCTCACTGTATTTTCTTTTTATTCTCTGTTGTTCCTTTTCAGATCATACTTTTACATACATTATTAGTAGCCGTTGTCCTTCCATCTAGTTACCACAGCAGTACACTAACTCTGTAATTTACTGATTTTAATACCATCTATTTCTCACTGAATATTGGTGCACGGGCATAGAAGTTTTGGAAAAGTAGCAACAATGAAAGAGATGAACAATATGAATTTCCCATCAATAATTTCCTTACTAGTTATCTAATAGTTGTTGAAAACAACTGAGATGCATTACCTTCTGCATTTTGTTATACCTTTCTTTCCCCTCATAATAAAAGGTTTTTTACTCTTTCAGGAATAAGTAATTGCAGACCATGGTTAGTCTTCTTTTAGGTGAGCTTTAGTCTTCTGTTGGAGAATAAGTTTTTCAGATCATATCTCTTCTGATTCTTTTTTTGCCCATTTCTATTGGATACTAGTACAGTGTAGAGATATCCAGAAGTAATTGTGCTGATAGATTCAGAGGGGAAAAAAATAACTGAAAAGATTGTTTGAAAAGCATTTGCTCTACTATATAACCTAGATCTAGCATGAGCAGTGTCTGATACAGAGGAAAGTATCCTCCAGTATGGACCCACCTCTTTAGGAAGGATCCATCCAAGGTAGCGTAAGATAAATTATAAGAAAACTCCTTTCCTGACTGAATTAGAGAAGAGGACTTGAAGGCTAGATGTTCCTGATATTCGCTTATAACCAAAATTATATTTATATTTACAAGATTATATTTAAAAGCTAGTGATACTGGTGACCTGAAAAGCCAAAAGCTCATGAAGATACCTGCCTGTAGAAAGTCATGCCAGTTTTAAAGGATGTAATATGAGCTGGAGAGGATCTGCCAGCAGTTCTGTCTTGTACTGTAAACAGGGTTTTATAGCATTACAAAATCTTTTGGCCACACCAAAACAGAGTTAGATTTCTCCCTTAGTATTTATTTATATAAAAACAGATTTTTTTCATTTTTATTTTAAAGTGCTCTCCAAGAAGGAGCAAAACCCAATAAATCATTCTCTGTCTTCCTCAGCAATATATTTAATGATCTGAAAACTGCCCTTGATTGTACAGCAATCAAAAGTTTTCACTATCTTTCCATGTAGAAGCTAAAAATTCTGACAAAAGTAAGAGGGGTTTGGGTTTAGATAGAATTGCATCTTTTCCATTTCAACATCACTAAAGCCAGCTATGGGAATAGAGCCAAATTCTTATTACACTTCAACTATTGCAAAAATGCAAGGACAAATTTATTTTATTTTGTACTGACAAATGCTCTTCCCTCCTAATTTTGTGGGAGTGTTTTTCCCCCTACAAGGAATAAATTGCACATTCTGGAAATAAG